>NC_090892.1:7414281-7424281 GCF_036669925.1 Montipora capricornis
TAAGTGCACAGGACCACCAATCTCTGCTAAATGGTCACCATACTTTTGCTGAAGCTCTTGGTCATCTGTCTTTCTGTACGGCTCAAGAATGTCTTTGGCGATTTTCACTACTACAGGGTTCACATCAGTAAACGATCCTTCTTTAAGAATGTTAATGGTGTTGTTCATACGGACCATGATCGAGACATTGTCTACTTGATCCTCGTTACTACTTTGTGTCTCAACAGTTCCACCTGAAATGATAATAAGCCATGGCCGTCATGATGGGGAAAGCATTTAAGGTAGCTTAATTCAGTTTAAAAGCTCTCAAGTAACGCTCTTATTAGAAGGTTTGGCGTTACAACGCTGTATCACGTATTAGCAATGTTATGGTTCCACAAGAAACAACAATTATTCCTGAACAAGATGCGGTCATTATTGTGTAACAAGTCACCGTGACAACGGGGAAGCCCTGTAATAATACCCTTTATTTTGTCTTTAGTTGCACATATCTCAAAAACAAACCCGGCGACCCTCATATTTTATTGATGGAAAGTGATCAGAAGGCCAAGATAAAACTTTCTGCAAAGTTTAAAAAATTCTGTACAGCGGATTCAGAGCCACCTTAACTCTGTGGTTTTTAAAAAAATGGCTCTGATTCTGCAGTACAGAATATTTTTAAACTTTCATCTGTCCTACAACTTGTGCCGCAACCGTTTGCGGCAGCAGTCAATGAAAACGTTCCTCTAACCTCCTGCGACCATTGAAAACGAGACAAGTTGCAAGAAACCTTGCATAGTGAGTGGAACACCCATAAAGCAACTTGTTTGACGATGTGAGAACTTTTGTGGAATAAAAAAAAACGAGAAAAGCTGCAAGAAAAATTGCCTCGTGTAACAGCGCCTTAATTAATGCTGCGAGCAGATGCTCAGCATAATCCATCATAGAAACAGTAAATGTACATATATATGTTAATAATTTTACCAACAAAGCAATTTAACGTGTCAAGTTTGAGGCGCAAGAAAGGAAGCATTAAAGTCATGATGATACCGCTGGGCGCACGCTTCCTCAAAATCATCGTGACCAACAAAAATCGAGACTTTCCGCATACTCAAGACAGGGAACCCTAAAGATTAGTGTGATGCCTCGCAGAAATAATATGATAAACGATATACCATAAAAAATACATATTTTCGAGAGAAATGCAACAAGTTATAGGCTACTACTGATTGCGGGTAGAGACTTTCTAAAACGGAAAAAATAACGGCCCTTTCCCCACCTGTTATAGTAACTTCTTCAGCTTGCCCGAACAAATCCACAACACCGTAAAGTACAGGTGGGATGGTTTTGATTCGTTTTCCAACATTAACGCCATTTATGAAGAAATGCAGAGTATTGTCTGACTTGCGCATTATCCCCACACGGTCACCCACCTACGTTGGTAAGATAAATATGCCGGTCTTAACTATAGGGTAAATAATGCAGTATTACAGTATACTGTCAAAAAATGCAAGTTGCATTGTCTTGTTTGGTTTAAACTCTATAGTAAATTTGATGTTTACATGGCAGCTATTGAGATACTGTAGAAATCGAAGAGCATTGTTTTTACTGTCGAACAGAGTGAAAGTATCATCAACGTATCGAAACCAAATAGAAGGACGACCGGTGTAATTAAGAACCCACTTCTCTTCGAAATGGCACATAAAGATATTGGCCAACACAGGTTCTAAAGGTGAGCCCATCGCAACACCATCAATTTGATCGTAGTAGTCGCCATCAAATATGAAATGGCTCTTCTCAGTGGCAAACTCGAGCTAGTAGACCCTTTAAGACAGAGCGAGGCTAAGGGAGGACAGTTTAGTTTTCCATCTTCGCAAACTGAAAAGAGACAAAATCATCGATGATAATACCTTTCAAAAGATATTACCATGTGGTTCTAGTCATGGAGTCCTCTACGGCCTTCCCAAGGTTTATAAACAAGGTTGCCCTTTTCGTACGATCGTTTCCTCTGTGAACACGTACAATTACAATCTCGCTTTATATCTTGTGAGCATACTTCAGCTCATCTCCACAAATCAGTCCACTATCGAGGATTACTTCAGCTTTCCTGATTGGGCCAAGATGTTTAGACATAACAATGAGTTAATGTGCTCTTTTGACGTCAGTTCCTTGTTCACAAACATACCACTTGATGAGGCAATACAAATTTGTCTTGACAAATTGTATGCCCTTCCATATCCATCGACGATGCCTCGCTCTGCCTTAAAGGGTCAACTCGAGTTTCCCACTAAGAAGAGCCATTTCATATTTTATGGCGACTACTACGATCAAATTGATGGCGGTGCGATGCACTCGACTTTAGGACCTATGTTGGCCAATATCTTTATGTGCCATTTCGAAAAGAAGTGGGTTCTTAATTACACCGGTCGTCCTTCTATTTGGTTTCGGTACGTTGATGATACTTTCACTCTGTTCGACAGTAAAAACAATGGTCTTCAATTTCTAAAGAATCTCAATAGCTGCCATGTAAACATCAAATTTACTATAGAGTTTGAAGAAAATAATGTGATCTTGTTTCGTTTAGCGGGATTGTCGTCACACTTTAATGCGTTTTTTAAACCAAAAATCCAGTTTAATGAAAAGGTTGCAGTGTGGCCAAGTGGTGAATAGAAGATCCGGTTCTGGGGCCCTTCTCTCAAAGGTCCCGAAACTTTACGGGCCATTTTCGGGTGTCACAATTCCCTCTGTATCTCATGAACGTAGAGGATTTAAGTAGTCAAATTTCAAAGTCATTTTTCATTTTGTTCCAAAATAAGTGGTTGGCAGTTTCACAAATGACTTTTCGGGCCCGAAAAGTTTTCGGGACTTTCGAGAAACAGGCCCCTGACCTGATTAGTTGAGTTTGATCCTGGTAGTTCCTGGTTCAACTTCTCAGCTGCACTTGTTAGTAGCCAACTGGTTTGCCTGCGGCCACTTGGGATTCTTAACAGTTGTTGTTGTTCTGTTCTGTCGTTTCGTTGACTGTGTTTTACCGGCCCTGAAAAGCCCTTAGTGGAAGAGGTCAATTATGTATGTAATGACCGAGAGATGAGTAAAATCGTGCGTCGGTTAACTTGTTTTTGCATTTGAGAGAGTTAATTAAGGACTTTTGAACGACCTAAGTAAGATAGACAACAAGGAGTTTTAACAACATCGATGGCGATTCCCGGCCAAAACAACGAGTAAAACTGAAAACGAAAGCGTTCTCTGAACGAGAAGTACAAGTGAAAATACCAAATGGGGTTTGGATAACAACGTTAGTATAAGGCAATCGATCTTTTATACCTAAAATTTTCTTCAACTGCTTTGGCCATCCCCTTTTTTCTCCGTTTGGCGTCGTCCGACCGACCCAAATTTTGGGCATTTTCAAAAAAAAATAGTTAACGACGTTTTTAAGCCATTTTTATGTCGCACAGGAGTTTCGGTGGTTGATCCTTTTTCCCACGCTGTCTTAATTTTGCCACAACATCCGCCAACTTTTCCGCCATATTGATTTTGGGTTCACGTCTTGTTGTTTTTCTGGCTCCGCAGCTATGATGCCGGGGTACCAGGCCTCCGATTCCGAGAATGCTTATGATTTTTTTTTTAGGTTTTTTTTTTTCAATCCGACCGACCGACCCAATATCAGGAAACGCATTCGACCGTAAACAAAAAGAAAAAGGGGGATGGCCTTTGTTACTAAACCAGTTGTAAGTTACTTCGAAAAAACAGTGCTACGCGAACAAGATGGAATATAATTGTTATGATCGCGTCCATTTCTTTTTAATTTTAAAATAACGTTTCCTTTTCAAGTTGCCTTCGTCTTCGCTAAAGCTTTTTAACTAACCGATAAATTGTCTAAATCTTTGGAAATCGGTGTCATCTCTTGTCCATTGTTGAGGATCTTGTTACCGCTGAGCACAAATGCTGTCCCTTGTGAGCAGGTCGCGATTACCGAAGGGAATAGGAGATTTTCGGCGGAGACTGTGATGGCACCAATTTGAATACTACCAAGCCAACGGGAAACTTTGCTATCCAAACGAACTTCAAATAATTCATCATTTTGTAGAGGCTGACTCGTTAAAACGACACCCTTGTTGTAGCACTGGACTGCACTGAAAATTATAAGAATATAAGTCATGTTTTCCGCATCTTTTCCGAGATCTATACTTTCTTGTGTGAGGTCGTGCCCTCCCAACCCTACTGCCCTTTATTGACGCCAGGAGAGTTTTCCCTGATAAGTATGAGGGACCAAGGGTCCTTGTTTCACTACACTTAATTTGCACATAGTTAATCGAGGGACTGGTTATGAAACCTTAGAACTTTCAAAAGCGAGAACAATGTTTTTGCAATCGATGTTGAATTGACCGTGACCCTGCACAATCTTTTGTTTTCGCTTCGCACGGGTTCGCAAATTAGTTGCGCATAATTTAATCGAAGGATTCGATTGGTTATCTTCTTGATAAAATGTGCGTTTTGTGTACGGTCAAGGCCAAAAATACGGACAAAAACATGAAACAATTGCAAAGGAACTTGTCCAGTTTCATAAACATCTCCATGCATAACTATGATTTGCATAAACTCTGTGGGACTTGTTGCAATCCGTTACACGGCAATTGTAGTCACTTTCATCCAGTTTTATCTTCTTCTTGCTTATCTCAAGCTGCTTTAATTCTTTGAAGGATTTTCCTCACTCGCCGCCACTGACAAAGCAGTTTTGTCATTGATTTTTTCCGGCAGCTCCAGCTAATGGCTCAGTCTTAGTAGTGTTTTCAGTTCTTTTCCCTTTTTGCTCTAAGGATTTCGTTCTCCAACTCTTTGCTTTCCTACACGTCAACAACCTTGCGCCACTTCAACAACCAACCAGCACCACATCTTAAATCATCTATATATAGTTAATTTAAGTTATTCAAGTTATGACTTAACAATGTCTTCTTTTACACGACTTAATTACAACACTTAAAAGAAGTTCATTAATTAACACTAAGTAAGATAATGTAACAATAGAGTTAGAGTTAGAGTTCATTTTAGCCCGAGCCGCTAGGCGAGGGCTAAAATGAGTCTGAGAAGGGCCCAAAACATATTTATGCCAAAGAACATAAACTCTATTACTATTAATATCACTTTGGAGGGCATTGAGAAAATAAAATCTGAAAGAAATGACAACAGAACAGTCTGAACAATCACGCGAGCATTTACAAGTTGAATGGCTTTTATTTTCCCTCAATGAAAATGCACAATGCCTGGCTAGAAATTACGAAATCTTGCCATTCGACTCTCAAAAATTATAGAAGACATGAAAGGAAAGTTCGACAAAGCTTATTTGTAAGTGTTGAAATTAATAGTACAATTACTTAAGTGACAGTTTGGCATAATTGGTTGAACAGAGTGCGTTTGGCTTGAAGCCGCAAAACTTAAATGCACTTCGCCACCGTCCATGGAGCTACTACACGCGGTATTTACATCAGAAGCTTCTTTTGAAAGAAACAGACGACTAAGAATGTCCGAGCAAGCACGTTTCTGTGAGAAGACTGCGAATTTACATTTTCTTCGTTGTTTACTGCGTTTTCAGCCATGGTTTGGGCATGAAAATGGCGCTATCATTTCTTTCACCAACGCAGCAAGACGCGACGGCGCGAACATTCTATGGCTTCTCGATTTTGATTGGCTGCTTATTAAATCGTACGACTATTTGATTTTCACTTTTCATTGGCTTATTTCAGCGGGCTAAAATACATTTTAGCCCGCCAAATTCTCCATTTTAGCCCGAAAAATGCGGCACAATGCTCGACAAAGTGATAATAATATACATATTATTAAATTCTCAACCTCCGATAATGCATTTCTCGAGTTTTGATTGGTTTACTCAATCTTGGTTATCAGCTCATATACCTTAGTTTGACCTTACATGGCAAACGACTGCACTAAGCGTTGCTAAGATAAAATTATTTTCGTGGGCAAGCAAAATTTCTCTCCGAATAAAGCAAAAAACTTTTTTTGCAGAAAGTTTGGATCAATTCCGACGTTGAGAAGTACGCGAAAAGGTAAGAAATGTTTGTGAATTGAGCCTGCGTCTGTCTGACCAGGTATTACACAACATCGCATCTTCATCAAGTTTCTTCGATTTCGCTCGGATGTTTCGCTTCTTTCGCTCGTATTTCCTACTTCCAAACTTTTGGAGTTTAGGGAATTTAATAAAACAATTATTCCAGTCGCACTTCTTGGATATGAGACTGGTTACAGCCAACTCATATCCAACGTGCGCTCATGGAATAATTGTTGAATACATTAATAAGGAATCATACAATAGGTAACACTTACACTAACGAACTTGACGAGTGGCTGAAACAATTTCAGTACAAACAGGTGAAAAATAATTTCGTGACAAGAACCCGGGCTGAAAGGCTAACAAGGCTGAAATTCGCCATGTAATCATCCTCTTAGGAATAGACATACGCGGAAAGAAAAAATCAAAATAGCGCACGAAAGAGTTATTAGCAAATACATTTTAAGACAATTCAGAGCCCGGTTGATTTTTAGTGCCACAAGGATTCGAAATAGATTTAAAGGTCGTACTTGATCCTCTTTGCTTTCTTTCCAGCACACATCACAGCGATATTGCCTCCACAGGTGTGGTGAAACTTGTATGCCTCAGATGATTTCACTGGTTCAGTGGCCCGGGAATCTGGAACACCCTGGGACAAAGAACTTGTTGGAGACCGTGGTGGAAATTTGACTGTAAGGGGTGGTGCTGGCGGAGAGGCGGAGTTCTTTTTTAAAGGTTTCAATTTGGCCAGAAGTTCGCCTTAAGAAAAAAATAATACGATAAGAAGAAATCAAATGTGAAAAATACAAAATCGTGCAAATGCAGTAAAGATCAACGAATCGACTCTGGAGTAGAGGTTAAACTGCTGCCAATGTAACCATTAACCTGCAAACGCAGGCGTACTTCCGGCAGTCATTTGCCTTCGCAGGCTATATATGTAAACAAAGGAAATGAGAAGTCGTGTAAAAATACTAAAAAAAAAGCAATCAATCTGTCAGTGAGTTACTTAGTAAATCGATGAATCAAAAATCAATCAATCAATCAACTGATTTTATCTTAAGCGGAGGTTTACGTTTGAATATTCATAATACTTGCGAAGAAGTTCGAAATCTTGGTATTTAGAAAAGACAAACCCCTTCGGTAGAGCCCTAAGTAAGAAGAGTCTTTTGGAGAAAATATCAAGCTCAAACCGGGTCAAACTCATCATTACACCATCTGCCAGTGTTTTATGTTCTGTGTCTTTCTTAGCGGCCGACCGCAGTCGAAGGCATCCCTGAAGGCTCCCTTTTCAATGGCCTCTACTGTATTTTTACTGTAGGGGTGGGCGCCACTTCCATCCCGTTTCTTTTTCTTAGAAATGAAATAAAAAACCCGAGAGAGGATCGGGAAAGATATCCAAACACAGGGTTATGACCGTAATCAGTCGACAACGATATAGAGCGAGTTTCAATCGAGTGTCGCAAACCCAAACCAAAGTATTTACTTTGCCCAATCAAAAAGGAAGGAGACAATCCGGTAAACCAATCAAAACTCGAAGTAATTACACGTAGCCGACACAAAGCGCGGGAAAATTAGCACGCGCGAGCCACGATTGGTTTTGGTTTCACTTCTGATTGGTTGACAAAATGGCGCGAGAACTTTGAGCCAATCACTGAGTGAAGTAATGCAAAACCAAAGCAATTCGCTAATTACTTTGGACACTTAATTGAAAACCGCTCTAGAGACACCCCAGAACACAATCTTGCCTCAATTGATCAGGTAAATAAGAAAAAAATTAATTCAAAAAAGTAATTCAAATTGCCCATCGAAGCTTTGATTCTTGTTCAAGAACGAAGTATCGTGGGACTCAAAAGTTGGCTTGCGAGTCCAAGACTGAGGCAGTCCTTTGCTTTGGAGAAAAATCTCTGCTGACATCATTGCTTTTCATTTTGTTTCATTAACATACGACTTTGCTCACAGAAGGCATCAAGGCATCATGCTATTTACAATTCGACTTCAAAAGTTAAAATAACTTGTTAAACTTCGAATAAATATTTAATTTTATTCAAATTTGATGAATTATTGGGTGACAAAGGCGCTTAATTGTAAATTTAGACTTTTCACAGCATCATTGCTCAGAGATTATCTGGTATGTCGCATTCAAATTTTCAGAGCTCATTATGCAATACACTTTCAATATCAGTACTTTATTCTTGGCTGACTGGTTAGAGAATAATTCTCGGTTTTCACATGACGTCACAGCCGCCATGTTGGAGCCCATAAACAAAGAAACGGCGGCCATGTTGGAGCCCCGACCAAATCCTCCGGGAATTTATCTCTATTATTATGCAAACGTTTTCTTTTGTTTTTGTTGAAAAACATGGCTATTCAAACCCGCCAATATTCCCAACGGGAGCTGATTAAGTGTTGGAATGCGACGGAAAGCATGGGACTCGCACTGTTTAATATATTGAAGGCTATAAATGTGTATTGCCCCATCTGGTGGGCCTCTGTTTTCCCGCAAAACCCGCGGCCACTCGTTAGAAGTGCTTTCTTTCGAAAGGGACGCAAAAGGGGTGTGTGGGTTGGGTGGGGATGTTAGAAAGGGTCGATATATATTTTTGTTTTTCTATTGGAAGTGCCCACCCGCCCATACCCCCCCCCCCTCCCTTTTTTTCGTTTGTTGTGTCCTTCCTGGCCTGTGCTCCGGATCGGCCTCATTGTTCATACACAGAACAATGGGTCCAATCCTCCCCAATTCTTAATCAGCGATCCGTGGAACAATGGCCGGTTTGGATGAACTACTGTTGATCGCGTGAGTAAAAACCAACAATCGCCTAATCAGTAATGAAGCAAAAATGTAAGCAAAGGATCCCTTATGTTATTCAATTACCTCCGCGTCCAAGGTACTTCATTTTAATGTCACAGTTGCCATAAACCGCACTTGCGCATGGACACAACGGTATCAGGGGATTGCGAGGTAAATTACCAAAGGCAACGCCCAAGTCAGTATCCGATGTGGCAAAACTGGGAAGAAAATAGAGGATATTACATGGCCGCGCGGGGATACGAATTTTATGTTCGAGTGCTGAAAGTGTCTCTCACGAGAGAGCGAAGAGAGCGAGTGAGAGATACTTTCAGCACGAGAAGATAAAATTCGTATCCCCAAGCGGCCATGTAATGTTCTGTTTATTATGTAGATATTGATGAAATTTCCAGATTTAAAACAATTTGTTTTATTCATTTTCGAAGTGATGAAAAAGTGGTCACCAACCGCTAAAACACGCATGTTGTGTAACATGAAACAAGATATGAAAGTTATGAAAAGCAAATCATGATAATGTAAAATTTTGCAATAAAAATGTTAATGTATTAGAGAAGACTTATACTGAAGCGCAAAAGTTTCTTACAATGAAGACGAAGCTCGCGTTTTATTGGCTACTCGTGTTCGTTACCATGACGACACCTATATTCTCACAATTATATGTTCACTGCGCGCGGTGAAGATATGATTTTTTAGTAAAAGCAGAAATCCCGGTATTTCATCAGTATCTATATAACAAAAAAATAACAATTGTCAAATTTTAAGGTCCAATCAAAACTAGGGTGTTTGGAAGTAAACGTGATTGAAAAAACGAGGTTTGCAAAAGTACGTATGAATGCACGAGAAACTGAGACACAAAGAGATCTGTGTCTGTCTCCTTAATTTTGAAATTCTCTTGGTCAATCAATGGTTATAATGAATGAGTTGCCAGTAACCGGATTCTTGCTTTATACGCAAAGGGTTCTGGGATCGCCAGGGTGCAAACATTTCAAGTCGCTGTAATAAAATGTAGGGCGGAAACTTATTCGACGTCCAAAAATACGATTTTCAAGAGAGCTGACCGCTTTTTACGACACATTTTTCGATTTGGGCAATGTTGTTACGTGGCAACTGTACGTTTTTGTTTGAATAACCGTGAAATATGAGATAAAATT
>NC_090892.1:7434281-7446781 GCF_036669925.1 Montipora capricornis
CGAATTGTAAAAAATTGACAGCAGTACGTATTTTTCTTATTCGTGTAGGCAGCCACGGGATCAACCAGGTGCTTTCCTCAAACACAAGGTAAAAATCAAGAAAAAGTCGCACTTATTTTACTTTAGTTTATTTCGTTAGAAAGACGATTTATTACTCTCGAGAACTCCTGCGAAGAGATCCTTTTGTAAGAACCTGTTGGCAGATATTTGACATAATTATACAAAACCCTGTTTAGTGAACTAAAATCAAGCAGGTTCTATAATTATGTGAGTAACAGTTAAATTGCAATAAACACTTTAACCAAGGAGTTTGACTTTGAGATCGCAAATATTTATTTTTCTGGCAATCAATATCTATATCTCCTGCATAGAAATTAGGACCTTGTCAAGAACCCACTTTAAGCCTGCATCCAAGTATCCCTATTTTGCCAGACAAAAAATATATACTTGTATATGTTCGTATATGCAGGCTTTTACTATTGCTTTTTTTTTCTCTGACCAAGGAAACTTTGTTGGTTTTGGTCAGACTGTGGTTTTAATTGTGAGAATGCTTCTGATGATCAGCTGTTTTGTATTGGGTTGAGTGCATAATTAAGACATACTATTGTTCTTACAATGTATGATTGTGTCAGCAATAACTGTTGTCATCAACACATACATTCACAAAACAATTATTGTTATTGTGACCAACAGCACTAATTTTTTTTTACTTGGCAGATTGTTTACTTTTCCTTTTCAACAATCACAAATTATCTTTAGTCATACTTTGTCTCTGTACAAAGCCAAACTGAGTTAGGCTTGTGAAGATGGGCATTCTTTGTTCGTTCATTCTTACGACCCTCTCTCTTCCATCAGGTTGAGTTAGGCTTGTGATGATGGCCATTCATTGTTTGTTCATTCTTACGACCCTCTCTCTTCCATCAGGTTGAGTTAGGCTTGTGACGATGGCCATTCATTGTTTGTTCATTCTTACGACCCTCTCTCTTCCATCAGGTTCAGTTAGGGCATTCATGTTTTGCACTGAGAACTTTGTTTCCTTTGTGGCCCTCTATTCAGTTGTCTATTAAGTTTCAATTCTCCTTTAATGTGAATGGCTGCACATCCGTGTCATTGGGAGGAAGACGCTCAACAGTTGTTCAGTCATGGTAACATTTTAAATTTTATTAAAATAATTTATGGCATGGAGAAAGTCCATTCATTTTGACCAGTTTAAGTGCTAGACCTATATGGCCTGCAGAAATTTTACTGATCTTGTTATCCATCCAGCTCAAGATGTGACTGTCATATTTGGCGAGTCAAGGGAATTTTTTTTTTAATTTTTCAGTTGATCTGGAAAGATATATAGCTAAATTTGTTGACTGCTTTGCACCATGATGACAAATATATCTTATTACGTTAAGCTGTTTTTTTTTGCCAATCCGCAGGCATTCATGATAAATAAACATGTTTCAACTTAAGCGTAAGGTTTCTGCATCTAAGAATTACAGGGGCTCGAGTCTACTTTTTACAAATACTAACAATCACAGGATGCCTACATAATGTGTTTGACCCTTGGTATTATTGAATTTAGAAGCAATGTATGAGAATAGCAAAAAGTTCCATATTATTGTACAATTCTGGGATAAATATTTGCATATAAGATGAGAATAAACTAACCTTCATCCGAAATGTTCTTCTGTGTTGTTATTGTGGCTGCTTGTGGGAAATTTAGCGATTTCAAGGACATGTGTTGTTCTGGTAAAAATTGCTACAATTTGCCATTTTCAACCATAATAACAACAGTACATCATTTCAGATAGTTTATCCTCATCTTGTGTAAATATTTATTGCAGAATAGTACAATAATAATTATGGAACTTTTTTGCTATTCTCATACATTGCTTCTAAATTCACCCTTTGTGTGGGTCCCCTGTGATAAGAATGATTAGTGAGTCCATAGCTAGATCTGAAAACTCAATCAGCATTACTGCTGGCTCTACCCAATTAATATTGGTCTCTAATTTATTTCCTTTTTAATTATTTTTCAGGCTACCATGGAAATAGCAAGGAATTGGATATTAGCAATTGTGTAACTGAAGAGATCAATAGAAATGTAAAATGAAGAGCTATTTCAAGGTTCCAGTTGTTCTGCCTTATTGTAGACAATACAGGTTTATCCTAGCAAGTATTTTATTGCTTTTGTGTACAATGTTGCTAGGTATTATGAATTCTGTGCTCGCTTTCCAGGGTGACAAAAGGCTCCTAAAATTCAAACTGCTTGAGACAGCAGTACATGTAGAGTATCATACTAACAGCTGTGTGTTTCACATTATCGTTCCATTATCATTATCAATATAAGTATTGTTATTGTTATCATCATCATCATTATTATTATTAGTAGTAGTAGTAGTAGTAGTAGTAGTATTCTTTTCATCTAATTAATTAATTAATTTATTAATAATTAAGTAAGTAAGTAAGTAAGTAAGTAAGTAAGTAAGTAAGTAAGTAAGTAAGTAAGTAAGTAAGTAAGTAAGTAAGTAAGTAATTAAGTAATTTAATTCCTGGCTGGGAAATAAATTTGATCAGCTGGCTGGGAAACCAACCAATTTTATCCAGCTGGCTGGGAAATTTCTTGTGTGTCTTGCTGGGAAAAAGGAACAGATAATTTTTTCCCAGCAACACTGAAAAACACCTAAAAATGCCTTAATAACATTTATTTTCATTAACTGGGGTATAATAATACATTTTACAACAAATTGGTCGTTGGGTGCCCCTGCATAGTGAGCAACGACAACAACATTTTTGACGACTTCCATCCCACGCGCCTAAAATCAACAAATTTATAGGAATTAACTTAAACATATATCGAACTTGATCTCCTCATTTGCTTTTCTCGCCCAAATGCTGATACATGTATATGTATGAGTTTACATCGCCAAAATACTTTCATGTTGGGAAAAGACATGTGGAAAGTCGTGGCGAGAAGTACTGCGAAAGGTTAGAAAAATCTTGAATCATCTGGGCAAAGCCTTGCTGATGAAACGCTTTGTTGTTCGTGCTTACTGCTACCACATTTTGAGCTCAAAATCGACAAATAATTGTTTGGAAATCACCAAATTAAAGATGATCAAGAAAGGATAAAATGCCTGTGTCTCGCCATTTAGGTTGAACAATAACATATTAAGCATTTCATGATCTCCTAAGCATTCGGAAAGCATACTACGGCTAGAAATCAGGCCACCTTCGCATGGCGGGAAGACATATTACTTCCGGTCACCGTACTATTCACCTACGTAGTCCTTACTTAAAGGGAACCTCCACTCTTTTAACAAATGTCACCTGAAATGTTCTAATTACTGGGTTGCCAATATGGCAAACCCAGTCGGAATCTGTCTTTAATTTCGTCGTTTTTTTTTTATTTTTCCCTTTCTTTTTTTTCCGTGTCGGTAAAAGTCTTGCCTATCACTCCCCTGCTAAGTGGTGTCTTTGTGCATAGAGCCTCTGGGCGTATTTTCTTAGATCGAGAGGGTAGTGGGAAATGCGTGGATTTCTCTGGTAGACACAGAACGATTAACTTCACCGGCAATGGCGTCGAAAGTCATGTAACGCGAATGGCGTTTTAGTGGATCTTTGAACAAAATATACCCTTTTGACGCTCAATAATGGCAAGCGAATTGGATACTGAACAAGGCAGGCGGTCGAATGTTAAAAGCGACGAGTAATGGACTTCGACAACAATCTGCCGCCCGTCGAGCCGTAATCAAAGTGAGCTGTCGTCCTAAAATTTGCCAAGTGTGGTGTTTTGTACAACACTGAAACCAAATAAACAGTTCTCTGGTAACTCTTTCAACAAAGACAGAGAAGGAATCCGTATAGTGGATCTGTTATCTCAGTTGTCTCGCTATTTGTATTTACCAGGTCTCAACTCTGCACAGTCTTCCGGTATTAAACAATTGGAAATTTCACTAATAAGTCATTGACATGAATGGCGTTTTAGTGGACCTTTAAACAAAATATACCTTCATGGAGCTCAAGAATGGATCGTCAATTGGATGAGCAAGACAGCGCTGAAAAATAAATATCTGGATTTTAAGCGACGAGTAATGGTCTTCGACAACAATTTCATTTTTCGCCTTTGGATATCAAGTGAGCTTTGTTCCTAATATTTTACTAACTTGGTATTATATAAAACACGGAAATCAAATAACATTTTTTTTTATGGATTTAACAAATTAACATTGAAGGAATCGAACGCCTACAAGAATGCATCACAGTGTTTACTCAAGTCGCATCTTAGTTGTCTGACAATTTACATTTACCGGTATTTTGTACTCAACTCTGCAAAGGTTAAAAAAAATTGGAAATGTGACAGTAAAAAATTATTTGAATGAAAGCTTGTTGTCTCTTTTGTGCTTTCGAAAAGGGTTCGAAAAGGGTTTGATGTGAACTGTCAGAAATTTAGTTAACTGCATATGCTTTGTGATTGTGTGTTTCGCTTGCACGCACGCAACTGAAATAGGAAGGGTTTCTAGCTTCTTATAGCAAATATGTTTTTTGTTTCAATAAATGTTTCGCTGGAAAATATTTCTGTGAAATTTCCAGCTTTTGTAAATTTATCATGTTGTGTAATTTTCGAGCTTAGCAAATTTGCATACATGTGTTGAACTGTGATACGGGTAGAATTTTTGTGGTAACGCATAAGTCACGAAAATAAACAGGTCCGTTGGAAGCGTGCTTGAGTTTCAACAAAATGACCCCCAAAATCGGCAAATTTAAAAGATTGTGACGCTGATGAATAATAAAGTAGCTGCTATTACCAAAACGATGGAATTACCTGGTGATAAATAACCTTGTCTTGGAGAGTAAATTTTTGATTTTCCAGAAACAATGGTCAACCTCTGAGTTGGGCGATTGTGATCTTTGTATTGAATTCGCACATTTCTTGTCAAAATATATAACAATTGAAAGAAAAAGAAAACTAACAAAAACGAAAACCCGGTATCTAAGCATCATTTGACACAGATGCTTCACTGTTTCGCGAGTAAATATGCCGCGGTAACTTGATCACTGCGCCCGCTGAATTCGATGTGCGATTTACTCGGTGCAGCCAAAAGTACAATTACAACAAAACAACTAAAATCTCCCAAAATGTTTTTCGCTGATGGTAACTTTTTATATTCGTGGTTCAAAATTAATGTTGTTTCCATGTCGTAAATTTTGTTACGCGATGGCAAAATATTTTATTCTCGATCGACCGTCCAGAAACTTACTTCTGCTCTTCTTAAAAACGGTGTATCCATATTTATTTACTTTTACATCAATATTTGTTTTTCATAAAGCAAGCTAACAAAATCTGTATCTTGCTTCGTTCGCATTTAATAGCATTAAAATAGAATTTTCGGTCCTATGCTTCTGTTACTGAGTGATATATTTCTTAGGTCGCCCATCCACTTACTAACCCTGTCGGATAGGCATTAATTTCAACTTTTGCTTACAAAGCTGTCAGATGCTGTCAGTGCACGCTTACACTTGTGGTGGAAAGAAGTTGCATGATCAACATGTCAGCCCAGAAGCCAATGTTTCTCGATTCCCTTTTATTTTCTTCAATCTCTCTGGGTTCAGTACTTTGCTAGTAACCACATGTCTTCTCAAGGGGCTATTTATCTAAGACTTCTACCATGGCGCTACAAGGATAGACAATACCAAAACAATATCGTGTACTGTTAGACCTACATATTACGCAAAGACAACTGTCAACATGTCATCCCAGAAGACAATGTTTTTCACTTCCCATTTATTTTCTTCAATCTTTCTGGGTTCAGTACTTTGCTAGTAACCACATGTCTTCTCAGGCTATTTACCCAAGACTTCTACCATGGCACTACAATGATAGACAAAACCAAAACAATATCGTGCACTGTTAGAGCTACATATTACGCAAGGACAACTTGAATATCCTGAAAGACAACACACAGCTCAGTTGACATTTTATATGGAATAAATCGCTGTGTTACTTCACTACCACACATAATCAGTGCATGTCTATTTTTTCTAAAGAGGACAGGAATTTCTTCTTTCAGACAAATGATTAATTAATAGGCCGGTAGCCAGGTTTTTAATCTCAGAAAAGGATCTGTTTCGTCGTACGAACGTGTGAGGACCTGTGCGCCAAAGAGCCTCTGCTGGTATGACTTCTGGGTGACTCTTCGGTTCGTGGGAACATTGAGTCAAACTCTGTTTCGTTGTAGAAAGCAAGCGAAAACCAGAAAAATACCAGCATAAGTGTCCATGTTTTTCCGAAAGACGATAGCCTTCCGACGATTCAAGCTATCTGAAGGACGATTCTTCCAAACGTCAGCCGGCATAACAAGGCATCGATCACAAAGTGCCAAAATTTGCAAGCAAAGAATTGCTTTCTTCTTCTTCTTCTTCTCCTTGATTTTCTCTTCCTTATTCGCTTGATAAGTATTTTGGTTCCAACTGAACCCTGAAGGAAGAATCTGTATCTTCTCCATTAAACTGAATCTCGTCACGAAAATATACACAATATATAAAACAAGACAAGGTTGACCGACGTGCTCAGTACCCAACGATAAAAAATATATATTTCACTAGGTAATGCATTTTTTTGGAACAGATCTTGTAACAAGTACATTTGAAACATTTTAGGTGGCATTTGTTTAAACAGTGGAGGTTCCCTTTAAACCGTTACTTTCGGATTTAACAGGCTTAGGGGCCGCTACTTTCGGGTAGCCGTTACTTTCGGACAGCGTTTGTACTTCAGTAGCCGTCTCACGCAAAAAGGACACGTAACACGAGATCAAAAGTTCATTATATTTAGTTGTTTAGATTACATTCCGGTTACGCAAACAAGTAGAAACAAGCTGAAACAATTTTCATACGTTTCTAGCCAAAAAAAGTGCAAAGGACAGGGGTTGTGACATGTATTTTTCGTTTACTAGTAGGGTTGAAATGCGTTTACGCAGCGGAGGCTCAGTTGGTTGAGTATCGGGCTGTCACGCGGGAGGTCGCAGGTTCGAACCCCGGACGGATCATTTTACTCAGGATCTTAAACTTAACTGAGGAGAAAGTGATGCCTTTGTAATTTCATCTGCAAATGGTTAGTCTTCTCGGATAAGGACTATTAAGCGTAGGGCACTGATTAAATCCGACCTCCTTGCACATATTTGGGCGGTTGAAACCGGCAAGATTCATCCTCAGCTATTCCGTCCATGTTTCGGAACAAGCAGGACGCCACTGAATGCAAATTACGACTACTTAAAATAAACAAGCTTCAGTTGTGAAAAACACGGACATTATCATCACAAACTGTGCGCTGATTAAACAAAAGAAGGCAAAAATCACAATTTTTGCTTTCTTTTTTTCTTTTGTTTGCAATTTGGCGTCGATTGAGTCATTGAGAAGCCAATTTCAAAAACTCGTGCTTCGCGTTTTACCAGGGTTTCCAAACACTCGAAAACAATAAAAGCACTCGGCCTAACGGCCTCGGGCTTTAATCAGTTTTATCGTGTTTGTAACCCCCGGTAAAACACGAAGCACGAGTTTTTGAAATATTACATTCTCGCTTATAATATTATTGTGTTTTCTGAGAGTTGATGATCGATTATTTACGTGACCAACACTGAATAACGCATGAGCATAGATAATATGCTTTAAGCAAATAGCAACACTTGGCATCGACTTGACATTTCTTTGACCAAGATGACACATTGGCCGACAGAAATTCCGAGAACAGCGTATTTTCAGAAGCATTCTGCAAATTTGAAATTTTTACTTTAATTTCTGTGATGCAGTGGAATGGAATCTCGATTTAAAGAACCTCTATATATCAATATCGTGGGCAGTATAATTAAAACATTGCCGAATTTATACTTCAGACGGATCACTGATTCGTCTGGGACGAACTTCTAGCATTTCTATTAAGTATAACAGACTGTTGAACGCGATCCGACTGGAAAGATGATCTGTCTCTAGTATAAAATTCGCCCATTCTTGAAACCGTGACATAGCGAAGTTTATTTCCCAGTACCTTGGCACTTCGTTTAAGTGCGGTTCCACAGTATTTATTATATTACCACATGTTCAAGCTTGAACTACAAGTGTTCTGGTGCACTATTCAATCGCACCACTTCGTGCAAATTTAGCTACAAAATTCACTAAGACCATGAAATTATACAAATAAACAGGTTGGGTAAACTAAAACGATAGACAGTCTGTCTGTGAATTAATAATTTAATCACTGACTCCTGTTTAAATCATAATTCTACGTACCTGTTATAAATCTAGAATCCTTGTATCTGAGTGAATTCAACTTGGAAATGCCATTTTGCTGCACAACAAAGAAGGCGAAACCGAAAGTGCTCTCAACCTCTTCCCATTTCCGGGATGATACTCAGGCGTCCCTCGATGTGCTTGGCTTGAAAGGCCTGGGAACTAGACTATGAGACTCGGGTCCTTTCTGAAACCATCCACAACTCTTAGATGTTGACTGTAAATTAACTTAACCTATCGCGCAGTGTTGCTTGTTTGAAATCTCAGTTGTTTTTTTATTATTTTTATTTTTTGGAATTAGTGTCTTTTTTGTCCTACTCTTGACCATATTTACATTTCAACATGTTCAAGTTTTGCACGTCTTCGATGATCTGCATTTTAATTTCATTGTCCATGCGATTTTTTCAGAGTTTTTTGGATTCTTCTACTCCTGAAGACAATGCGATTATATATTTATTTTAATAAACGCGGTTCTTATGTCGCTTCGTTACCAGCTACAACCTCGGACAAAAATGTTGAAACACTGCAATACCTTGTCCTCCCGCAATGTTGTTTTGCTAAATGGGCTTAGAAACGGACGTAGACAAAACATGGACCCCAGGTACATGGGCCACCGCTGTGGACCCAGTCCATGAGCCCTTCATGGACCCGGTCCATGGACTACCCCTGTGGACCACCTCTCATTTTGTAAAGTTACATGCAGAAAGATCTTAAGACGAAAGAGGGAAGTGATCCTCGCACTTGCCTGGACAATTTAAGGAATAGGGAGCTTAAGAAACGACGACGCCGACGGCAACGACGACGCTACAAAACGATAGGTTTAGTGGGCAAAAACAATGGCTCTGCACGCTCTGCACGTGCGTTTTACATTTTGGTACATTTTTTTCCCGTATCTCCTAAATGACGACGTGAAATGACCAAATTCAAGGTTCTGTGGAGGAAGTTAGCACATGACGATGAATTTTCAGTTCTCTCTCTACGCTTCCAACTCACTCATACCAGTTTAATTCCTCGACAGTTACTACACATTTTTAACGCGAAACGACATAAAATAGTTTCGTAGGGATATGAATAACGCGAACTCGTATTTTTAAATGAAGTCCTCGTAGCCGTCGTCGTCCTCGTTTCGTAAGCTCCCTAATGTCTCTTATTGACCCCTGAAAAATTCAGCTGTCTCCAACGCGGGTCATATTGGGCTCCCGCTCCTGCTGAATTCCAACCTACGACTGCTGCGATGCTGGTGCAATCCGCTCTACCAACTGAGCTATGAGGCCACTCACTTTGGGGCAGGTCAAGTTGTTAGGCTCATATGTTTCGGTGAAGGACTCGATGAATGAAATAAATGTGTTATTTGAAGTGCAGGTTAGAGACAAATCCCTTTGGAGCCATCAATTAGGTGGTATAGATATAAGAGACAGTTGCTTATATCAGTAGCCCATAACGAACAACAGCTCTATTTCCCTGTCACGGCGTTTTCGTAGAACGCGATTTATTTTTGGATTGAATTTCCCGTGAGTGAAACTTCCACAGGAGCTCGATGCGATGACCGATCACAAGAAACTAACTTGTTGTTCGAATTCGCTTCTCGTCATGGGCTCCTGTTTAATTGGTCCATATAAGAGCATTGCTCGCTTCTCTTTCATCTGAAGAATTTTCTGCTTGTAACTGTACAAAATGAAGGGTGGTCCACATGGGTGGTCCTTGGACCTGGGGTCCACGTTTTTTATGCGTCCCTCACAAACCATTGCGAGGGGAGGGTAAGCCGCAAAAGCTTCACGAGCTTCACGTCTGTATGTTCGTGTACTGTTCCAAGGAATTTTGTCACAGGCTGCAGTTCTATGTATGTTTGAAACACGAAAATTTGGTTGTATTAACCGAGACGATAAACTAAATTTACTGCCAATGGGGGATTGAAAAGTTAACGTTCTCGAGCGTTAACTAAGCAGCTCACGGTTACACGTTGAAACTGTTAGCTGAAACCGTGTGTGCAACGGCGCTGCCAGATTAACAAGTTTCAGGAAGCATTGCACCGTGTAAAATGGTCGGTTTCGTGAAACTTTTTTGAACTTCCGTTGTGAGGCAAGTTTCATGAAAAGTAGAACCGCTTTCTACTTCTGCAACGATCGCAGCAATCGCAGTGGTAATAAAAACAAGGGTTTCACCATAGTTAGTTAACTCAGGGGCACCCAACGAGAATATAGTTCAAAACCACTTGAACATAGCATTGTTAAACGTATTTTAGTATTTAAACGGTAGATATAGGCATATTTTTATCCCCTAAAAAGTTTTTATCTGTTCGGATTCCCTAGCTGAAAGTCTAGTGATCTGAAAATTATAGGGATCAAAACTTACCTTTTCGAAAATTTCAGCCAGAAAAAAGGCTCCCGAAAATTCTAGGTGACCTTTTTAGGGTAAAAATCCGTTAAAAATGGGCAATTATACCATGTTTTAGATGTTCGAAAATCCTAGGACAGGCAGGCAAGCAAGAAATTTTACAACAAATGTTGCGAAAATTCTAGATCTCAAATCGTCTTCCGAACAGATATTTTCCGAAAATTGACGTTGGGTGCCCCTGGTTAACTATGGTTTCACCGTGTAACACACCATTTCGTGAAACTAGTCTCGCTCGGCTTGTTACGCTACGCTGCGCAAGCCAATCAGAAACCGGCTAAGGGCAGGTAAACAACAGTTTCAACGTTCCAAAAGGAGTTTAGACCTTTTATTCGGTGCAACGCTTTCTGAAATTTGTTTCACAGCACCGGTCGTTTCACACAAGTTTCGGCTAAAAGCTCCAACGTGTAACAGTGGCTTAACATCGGCTTTAGTCCTTCGTCGCTTTGACGATGTCGGCTTTCAAAGGAATTATCGAAATAGAAGGTGATAATGTTGCATTATAGGCACTTTTATGAATGTTCACTGTGACGTCTGGGAGAACATGCTGGAATAAATTTCCTGTAACGTCATCCGGCCGTCATAATGGTGGAAGAAAACGAAAGATCTCTCGAGCTCATTAGCTCCTCGTCCACTAGCAGTATGTTGCAGCATTCACAGCATTGTTATCTTTGTCCCTAGAGATTGGTTGCAAACCACCAATTCATTTTGTTTTGATTCCACAGCTAGATGTGCACATTTCGCACGCCACGGCAGTAGTCTCAGATTTTTTAACTTATCCTCTGTAATAGAAGAAAGATACTTAGCAATATAAATGTGGTACTATATATCGAGACAAATTAAAAAATGGAAATATTGCCGTCCCGTGGATTAAGAACTTCACGTGCTTAAGGAGTTTTCTCACGTGACGAAAGGCCTTACTAGGGAGCTTAATTAAAGGATATACTGTTGGAGTTCAAAGGTTATGCTGTATATTCATCAAGAATACAAACATATTCAGGTGTCAATTTTCCTTCGAGGTTGAATTATTCGTCAAACAGGTTTTTCTTGTGCATCGAAGTTGCGTGACGAATCGTATTAAAAGGAACGCATTGTGCTCAAAGGAAAAAAACAACGGTTTTGATCGAGTTTGATAGACGTGAGAAATAACTGAAAAAAAATATGTGGTGCAAGTTTTCGACAACGCATTTCATATTTTTTTTTAGTCTCGCCACAGGGTCAACAGGTATGACCGATTCTAGGATCAGTTCAAGCTTGACTGCTCACAGTATGGAATATTCTTCTGGCGAAATAAAATTCACAAAGAAGTCAAGACCTAAGCGATGCACAGTCAACGGTTTCAATACGTCAAGAGGAGAACACGAATCTCTCTTCACGGTTAGTAGATATTGTACATGGTTCATGGTCATAATATTTCCATGGCTGGAATGGGGCGGATATGGGGGCGTCACAGTAAAGTTGAAATCTGTTACAAACATTGGAGCCTGTGAGGGTCTGTGAGAACCGTTTTCTCGGTTTACTGTCAACTGTAAGGGGAAATTTGGCATTTCGAAGAGGAGGTTACCGGATGTCGGATCAAAAATCGAAGGAAATTTAAAAAAAAGAGAGAAGAATGAATTCGGTTAATTTGAAGATATCTGCAACACTAAGTCAGGTTGCCGTTTTTGCTAGCGAGTACGATCTTGAAAAACCGATCATTACTGTTGAGTCTGATAGAGGTTAGGGGCTCTGAGCGATCAAACACGCGAGTGCCGGTTCGAGCGTGAACACCCTCGAGGACGCAGACATTTCCACTGTATTTATCGCTGAAATCAAGTGTCTAGCCATACGTTATATGA
>NC_090892.1:7451781-7456781 GCF_036669925.1 Montipora capricornis
TTTAACCTGATCCTCATTACTTTTAACTTTAAACCCATTCATTATATGCCGGTCTTCACCGGATCCGAAATAATTAATGTCCATAAAGCAAAAGAACAAAACCAATATAACAACATATACCTACTCAGAAATTTCTAATTGGAGTAACAACAGTTCTTTATTCCTGAGTCATACGCTATTTTAGTCTGGTATATGAAAGTCTACCCATTAGATGTACTCAGTGCCCCTACGGAAACACAGGAATGGTCTCCACTTTCATACTCTGGCCTTGTTTATATTACCCCACTGAAGGCCTTAAGAGAAGTTTTTTTTTTTTATTCTGAATGAAAAAGCGGTCGCTTGGATGTATTCACGCCTTGAAATTCTTGGTAAGCTAAAAGGAAGATCTGCAAGGTTCGCGAACGAGGGAGAGAAATATCATTGATCAGTATAATTACTGGTGATGCATACGCACCGGTCACTGGCTAGCAAAAACTACAGGCTTTTGGAAATCCACGAAAAGGTCAATCTCAAAGCTTGGAAGTGCTACAATAATTCCAACGTATAATGACTCTCAAGCGTTATCTCACGTGCCTCAGTATCGTCACGCGACCCAATTTAAGCGGATGCCCATAGTATCTGCCTTACGGTTTTTGGCTAAAAGTATAAACTACATTACTTTACATTTACGCAGCCGGTTTGAGATTTTTCCTGTTTCATTTAATATCTCACGGTTCAACGTTCCTCGAAGCGTCTTTTCTTGGACTCAATCCCTGCTAACCGTTCTGTGCACGTGCACTACACGTGGAAATCAATAATGGATGTGAAATTTAGCCATGAATAGCTTTATTATAATTTCCGCCCTCCTAACTGTGATAACCTTTTAGTCGCAAAGGTGATGCGAAATAGAAGGACAGGAAACATTAGTGCATAAGTGCAGAGATACTAGCGCACCGTAAACTGGCTCAATCTTTTTTTCGCGGCAATTACAAAATCCCGGGGATAACTTGTAATTTTGTCAACTGGTGGCCGTATTTACTGCAAGGCAAGTCCGACACCACCTTACATTGAACTCAGCAGAGACAAGACATGCAATTTATTAGGAAATCAGGTCCCTTTCTTTGTATTCTCTACGGTCAAGCACACTTCTTCTTGTTAGTCAGCATTATTTTGGGGTGTTCAACAATGGCACCGGAAGAAAAGTGGAGCAAAAAACTTCACTGCAACTGCACCCATTCCATTGCATGCATGATAAATGAGACGACAGATAGTCCTCGCGAATCGACCTTTATGGTAAGTGTGCAAAGCCTGTTAATTTGAGGCACTGTCGTGTATTTAATTGAATTTTGTGAACCGAATGAATATTCGAACTGTAGCATTGCATGTCATCCGGTGCCTCAGCTTTACTGAAAAATACTCGCCTCCTCAGTTATAAATAATGTTACTGTAATCGGTGTGATCATCGTGTCAACCACCCGTTAATTTTAACAGCTTCCTTTTAGAAATGAGAAAATAGGAGATTATCTCATAATTCTCCTAAAAAAATTACATCGCGTCGGGTTAGACTCCTTGATAGCGGTTGGTTTATGAAAGACCAATGAATATTAGTTAGCACTGAAGTGTTCTTACATTTGTCTACATAAGTGTAAAGAAAACATCATTTACAGACCCAACACGATGCTCTTAGTAGCACCATGTAACCTTACGGTCTCAATTATCGACAAACTCAAACAAAGTCAAATATTTTATTAGTAATTTATCATTTCACTCTTTATCATGGGCATTTGAGCGGATAGAGATTCGATGTGTACCCTTCAGGTATTGACAGCATGAATCGTTTTTGATATTTACTGAAAATTCGGTTTTCATGTTCTTTTGGTATAAACGGAATAGGATTTTGGTTATTTTTTCTTGTCTTGCAATGTTTTGGCGACATTGTGTCGGGACCAGTTGCACGAAACATTTTACAGTGTGACCGGCGCCTTTAGCCATCTTGTCTCCAAAAAAAAAGCGTGGCTAGGGCACGCGGATTATGCAACATAAACGTGAGGCACGAGACCAGCGGTTACAATCGATTTGCGTTTCTAAGACAAAGTAAAATTTATAAGTGTACACTCTATGGAGAAACGTGTCCAGGCATTCTAGAATCGGTCAGGGTTGGTTAAACACTCAAAATGCGAAGTCGTATCCAACCTTTTTTTGAGCATTGAATTTCAGCCCACCTGCGAAATTCCCATATTCTACTGGAAATGAATAAACGGGATAGACTTGGAGTAAGTCGCCCACGAAGCTGACGGGATTTAAACCCGCGTGATAATTCCTCGCGGCTTTCGCAACTTTTCCATCCTCGACTCGTTTTTTCAAAGGCAATAGGTAACTTGATCACATTTTGTGAATCGGGTTTGTTCCTGTGTAGTGAGTAAACAGTGTTACAAATTAGCGAAGGGTTAAGAAATTATCACGATGATTTTCTGGTTTTCTGTGAAAAACAGTACAAAGTTCCCCAGGGCAAAGTTCATTCGCTTTCCTACTTGACTAAAGTTCATTCCTATTCGCTCTTGCTCATGCGCAAAACCTTCTGTCAATGGATAAGGACATCAGTCTGAAAGCTAAGCATTTTCGATTAAATGACTCGGCTCAAATAATCCAGATAGGTTTTAACGCTACATTCCATGCTTGGTACGCCTGAAAAAAAGGTGGTTTTTAACCCAAGCATTGTCGATGCTTTATAATCGGTATAATCCAGGCCTTGGTTATCTCAGTGGTGTCCAGTTGATAACTAAATCGATTTTGACAACAGGGGATAGCGCCGGATTTACCCAATAGATTGGGCTTCCAACTTTTCGACTACTCGAAGCCTGAAGGTTAATTGAAGGTTTATTTGTGGGACTCCTCTAAATAGGAAAATACTGATATATTTACATGGACAAATATATCCGAATTCAGTTAAGATCACCTCTTGCTGCGTAAACAGGAAAAGGAAGAACTTAAGTACGTGCAGTCATGATGAACTCAATGGATCAACTTAAAAAATATCAATTCAGTTGTTACATGAGATGAAATGTTCTGCGTCTACAAATTACATGACATTTTAATCATTCCTTTGAGGCTTTCCCGTTGGAAATGTGTTTATTTCTTTGCTTCTTTCCGGTTATGTTACGGAAACATTAACATTACATTTGGCATGGGTCGCACTTGGGAAAAGATTTCATCTTTGCCGACCGAAAAAAACACAAAAATTCGAAACCGCAATCGGAAATGAAAACTTTTAGTCAACGTTGTAGGGTCGTACTACAGTGGAACCTCGATTTAACAAAGTCGCCGGGGACTGGCCAAATTTGTTCGTTAAATCGAGCGCCGGGTTCGTTATATCAACCGAACTTGATGGGGGAAACGACCAAAATGTTCGTTATATCGAGGTCATAGTTAATGATTGATTTGTAACACAGGTGACTTCTGTCACGCAATTCAGTGCAATTTTTGTCACCCAGAAGTGCCGCGTTTTGAGATGCAATTCATTATTAAGCATGGTGGCTTTCAGTAGCAATTATTTTCACTACTTTTGATCTGAGCAGACGCGCAGCTTTTCTTTACAAAAGAACGACACTTTCAGAGTAGCGATTTAAAAATGTTGCAACATGGAGGTTATACAGAAAATTGTCTATGTAAACAAGGAAACGGGCTTTAGTGTTGTTATGTTGCACTACCCAACATTTCCGCATTGCAAAGATTTACTGTTTTTGCTTTAATGTCTGTACCTTTGCCAAAAGCATTTACAGTCCAAACATAACTATATCAATGATAATCAAGAGTTTCTTCAGTTTCTCAACACGCGAGTTGCGTTCTGCGAATAACAAAACTTAAAAAAAAAATGGTAGATGCTTGCATAGTTAGTAGAGGGGACTAACCAGTCTCCTCTACTAACTATGATGCTTGGAAATAGAAACTAGCAGCAGCTTATGCTTAATGAAAGGATTCTTTCAATATAGCTTGTCTGTGTCTTTTGGCTTGCATCCTCAAAAATGTGTCCTCCTTTGACGAGAAGGAACGCAAAACCTGTCATAACAAGATTTCTTAGCGCTCTGACTCTAGTACAGAAATCGTCTGCATCTTCTTGTTCTTCATGGTTGGCCGAATCCACGGACTGGACTGCTTGGTGTAGTGTCCAGTGGCCCCATGAGACTCTAGTAATTATTTATGCAAGGCGCTGCAAGAACATTGTGGGGAATTAGCATAACGAAAGACGATGTAGCGAGGCGGACAGTACAAACGTGAACGAACCCGGCCCTTGAACATTACACTTCCAAAGCTTCCCGACTGTCGCCTCTTGGTCTTTTGGTTGACACTCAGTCACAACATTGTTATCTAAAGATACAAAGTCACTGAATGATATCTCTGCAAGAGAGGGACAATGATGGGTAATGCTTTCCCATAGGCCTCCGCCAGATGCATCTGTTTCTTCTTCCTCGTCCGACTCAAACGGATCATGCGAGGGCTCTGCTTCGTCCTCTGGGAATTATCCTGCTTTATTCCAGCAGTTGCTGATTGTTGTGATGCTTACATTGTCCCAGGCTTTCGCCATCATAAAAACAGCATCTGCGAGGTTTATTGCTTCAACAGGTTTATTTTCATCTGAACACTGCAACATCCTTCTGGTCATTGTCTTGCGATAATGGACTATAACATTCCGGAAACTGGAAACCGCCCCGCTTTCTTGTGCTGCACTCTCAAGGCTTGCCATAGGAACATAACAAGTTTCTGCACTCCATGACAAGAACCGAATTCAACAAGGATAGTAAAAGCACATGGCTTTTTTACATCACAAAATAACCCAACGAAGAGTAAGGGCTGGAATTTAACTTAATTAGTTAAGAGTGATGAAATCTCAGGCCTTGTTCGATTGCGTGAGGTGTGTGACCCGCATACACCGTTCACAGGAAAATTCACTGTTTACGGCTGTGTTACTGCGAAGTGATTTATTTACTTTTATAGTTTTTAAAAGATACATCAATGGACGCAGC
>NC_090892.1:7459281-7464281 GCF_036669925.1 Montipora capricornis
TTTGCCAAGTGCGACCCATGCCTTATTCTCAACGTCTTTTAGGAAGAAAAAATCGAATCTTTTGGTTTTATCAACGGAGTTGAAAACCAAATTTTTGTGTACTACTTCCCCACAGACGCAGCACCACAGTTTCTTAAGAAACTACCCCCTTTAAAAAATGAATCTGTTACGCATTTGTACATATCTTTTGGTTTTAGCTGCAGTTTCCTCAAAAGCCAGTGGACGACAGAAGAGTTGTGGAGAAAATTCTGAGTAAGGTTTATTTGTTATTAGTAAAGCAGATAGAGGTAAATATTAGTGTTATGCAGATGCTGGTGGTGTTTTATGGTCGGCCATTTGTTTCAAAATTATGACACGATATACGTGCGGTTTTTTGCCACATATACTTGCCATCTTTCCTGCTCTATGGGTTTTTTTTTCCCCATGTATATGTCTATTTTCTTCCCATGCGTCCGTTCCACGCAAACATACCCCTAACAAACACGCATCTATATGCGCTACAAACAAACATGGGATCATAGCAGGTGGTCGTATAAGAGGCAACGAATTATACCGTTAGCAATATACCAATTCATGTATGATAGAGCTGAAAATCAGTGAGTAACTTCAGTTTGAATCAAGCATGGCCACAACGGCGGCGTTAATTTCGAGCAAGGCTTGTTTCTTATTACTTGCCCTCACAGTAGTGGCTGTTCGTTCCCCAACAACGGATTTGTTGGAATCCGTGCATTGTCTCTTGAGAGACTGTGAAAGTTACTTCCCAAATGCTAACAAAAACATGGCAGAAAACTTAATCGTACGACTCCAGGTTACGATCGATTCAGTTCTTGGATTGCTCGATTCCTTGGAACGAGGTGAGGCAGGAAATAGCGCGAGAATTCTGATTCTTGAAAGCCTGGTAATACAGCTACGGACCCTATTAACAGGTGGGAGTTTCTGGCAATTGTAGCTGCATCGTGCACGTCTATTCGCCCTATCAGGGAACTGGGAAGTGTTAAACAAAATTTAATTTGATTCGTACATTTTATAAAGTTCAAGCACAATTTCCGCAATCACTTTGCCGCCATTAATAAAAACAAAATTGTCCACCAACCATAAGGAAATGTGACAAAATGTTATCTCGCTCGAATCAATGATAACAGTGAAAACCAAAGAAAAAAAACAAAAATCATGGCTACCAATATAGCAGTTTAATGATCTCTCGGGTCCCTAAATGAATTCATCTAATTCCGCATCTGAGATGGTGGTATAACGGTTGGAGAATGACTCCAGATTTTGAACCCCACGCCAAAGAGTGGTTATAGAAACCAGTAACATTCCGGTCATTTGAGACCAGGTAACTCACATTGTATTCCGGAGAAACTCCAGCTGAGGTAAAAATATTTCATACCGAGGTGGGCCGACTCCTCGACTTCTAGGAGAAACTGTTGCCAATTCCCTGATACGGAAAGTAGACGTACACGATGCAGCTACAACTGCCAGAAACTCTCACCTCTTTCATAAGGTCCGTAGATGTATTACCAGGCTTTCAAGAACCAGAATTCTCGCACTATTTCCTGCCTCACCTCGAGCAAACCACGAACTGAATCGATCGTAACCTGGAGTTTCTGCCATGTTTTGGTTAGCATTTGGGAAGTAACTTTCACAGTCTCTCAGGAGACAATCCACAGATTCCAACAAATCCGTCGTTGGGGAGCCATTGCGGCCATGCTTGATTCAAACTGAAGTTACTTTTCAGTTGTATTATACATGACGTGGTAAATTGCTGACGGTATAATTCAATGCCTCTTAAAAGACGACCTGCTATGATCCCATATAAACGTTTGTTTGTAACGCATATATGTATATGACTCGCGTTGTGCGCATATAGATGCGTCTTAGTTAGGCGTATGTTTGCGTGGAACGGACGCATGAGAAGAAAATAGACGCATACATGGGAAAAATCCCACAGAGCGGGAAAGACGGCAAGCATACGTGGCAATAAACCGCACGTATATCGTGTCATAATTTTGAAACAAATGGCCGACCATGGCCTTTGGGATGTCACGCAACGTTCATGATATTCCAAGCAAAGCATGCATGGACAGATGACAAGGCAGGCTCTCCCTCTACTCTTCTCTTATTTTTCTTTCGTACAAGCCCAAGGCCGTGACAAGTGAATTTAAAAAGTTTACTATAATTTCATGTGCAATAAGAACATCTTGAATCCTCCATGACCTTGGAAAACTAAGATCCCATCCACATACGTCCCCGGACATTTTCGAAAACGTAGACTTTTTCCTTCGTTTCATTTTGCCTCCCGTCCATGCCAAGACGACGTTTTCGGTCACTTAAAACGAAGATGTTTGAAAACGCCATCCAGACTGTGGATAAAATGGAGGTTTATCGTATCCGTGTGGACATGTGAAAACACAGGCGCCCCAAGCTCAGTGTGAGCATGGCCGACAAAAATATAAGGATTTTTATGAGGATCCCGATAAAAACCTAAGAAGATAATTATGTGGAAAAAATCTCAATTAAAAAGCCTAACCTTATTGCCATCGTGGATAGCTTCCTTCCTGTGTGGTTATTTTCCAGATCCGACGCGATTTGAGCCATTTCACAATTTCGTGGTTATCAACGGTTATAATAAAATCCCAAGGGTGGAGACTAAGGGTGCTTACCATTTAGCCATATAATCCGGATTGAATGATCGTTGCATAAAGGTAAGCGATTTTCCGAAATTAATGACCAACTGGATGAGAATGGCGCTTACCATTTACTACACAGCATTCCATACCGCATATTTCACTCGATCTTGTGATAAAGGACCTGGAAACGGAAGGATTCTCGCAAATGGTAAGAGCATTTCGCGAAAAAGAGGAAAAAGATGACTACCTCTGGAGGTTGTCCTCAATTTCCGAAAAGATTTTCCGGAAAATTGCCTTTCCATTTTACCTCAAACTGAAATTTCCGGATTTTTTGGCTAAATGGTAAGCACCCTAAATTCGGCTTTTACTTCGGGTAGAGGAGCACAGAACGCGTCATCAGAAAAAAATGCAAATGCGAGAAATTTACTCACAAATAATTATTACATGGAAGTTTGGCAGTGTGGAAGTGTGGAAGTTTGGCAGTGTGGAGGTTTGGTAGTGTGGAAGTCTGGCAATGTGGAAGTCTGGCAGTGTGGAAGTGTGGAAGCTTGGCAGTGTGGGTTAGGGCAGGAGCCCATCTGGAGCGTGCAACTTCCATACAGCGTCTGTGAAACGTCGTTTTCACAAGTAGGTTTATTTTTAGACTAGCCCTTCCCGCGAATTAGGTCAAAAAAACAAAGGCAGTTCCGGTTCGGTGACCCTATGACGTCAGCTTAATTTCTTGTAATTGGTCATCAGGCTCCTGTGGGAGTCTCATTCGCGGGAAATTCAATCTAAAAATAAATCGGTCTGTGAAAACGCCGTGACACGAACACAGTAGAGTAGTAGGCTCCGGGTCATGGGTTCCTGGTTAGTGTCACTACCACACTGCCAGACTTCCATACTTCCACACTGCCAAACTTCCACATTGCCAGACTTCCACACTTCCACACTGCCAAACTGCCAAACTTCCACACTTCCACACTTCCACACTGCCAAACTTCCATGTACTTGTATTTGTGAGTAAATTTCTCGTATTTGCATTCCTTTCTGATGACGCGTTCTGTGCTCTTCTACCCGAAGTAAAAGCCCTAAATTCTCAGGTGCCACCAATTTAAGTCAAATATTCCTGAATAAAATACTCCCACGGTCACAATTTCACATCAGAATCAACTGACAAAGATTGAACTTTCATTTCAACCCACTATCAACGCTATAGCAGTCCTGCGAGCAACTTCAGGCGGTGAATGTTGCAACAAAACGGCACACAAAGGCGGTGCTTTAGCACAAAGAAGGCCACCGCTTCGACCGTTGATAACAAACTGACCCTTACCGGGGTGGCGGACTGTAGTTTGTCAACCGAAAAATGATTGCATTGATAATCTCGTACCCAGATCTCTTGTGGCGAGCGAAGGCGAGATCTTGTCAAATCCGATTTGCACACGTGATGGACTGTCTGGAATGTGACAGGCGATGAAAGAGCGCATGCCCTAAATAAGTTCTCGAAATGGCAGCCGTCTCCGATACCGATTTCAATAGAGCGGTGAAATTTTCCCTAGCAAAACGCGGAACGCCCGATATATATTTAAAACCAAAACAGTTGGAGGCGTTAAAAGTCGTTGTGCAGCAAAAGCGAGATGTGTTAGCCGTCCTTCCAACAGGATACGGCAAGTCTGTAATTTATCAGCTTGTACCAAATCGTCATATGTTACACATCACTTATCAAGCGATGCAACTTGACGCTCTTCCAGTAATCCGAGAAACGGCAAGTTTCTGATATCATTGAATGCTTCAAATTCTCCCGCTAGTTTCGCCATGTCTGTAAACAATCCAAGCCTTTTGCCGCGCAAATGTTCAAAGAAGGGATTGAATAATCGCATTTGACCAGATCTCGCCTTCGCTCGCCACAAGAGATCTGGGTACGAGATTATTGCATTGACTCAGTCGTCCAATCACAGTCACGCCTCCTTCGTGTTGACAAAGTTCAAACAGATTCGCAAAGCCGGAAATCATTGAAAGATGCGAGAATGAAAGCCGTAGTAAACAAACTTGTGCATTCATGCCTCTTTTATTAGTTTATAGGATTTTGTACGTAGTAGGCTGTTCGCGATCGTAACTGTATTTATCAAACCTTCAAGGAATTAACATTAATCATGCAAATAAAATTTGTTCCCGAAGTTTATTATCACGCGCAATTTTTTTTTATTCCCCCGGGTCTCCTGACCGGAGTGTTTCCTCTCACATGCTAATAATTGAATTTCACTGGCTTCAGTAAAGTCCAGCCACAAAATATTCGTAGCACAATATCCTACGCGGAAAAGGTTTATTTGCATGTCAATTTATATTCCTTGAAGGCTTGAGTCAATGCAGTCACGTCGGGAGACCCAGGGG
>NC_090892.1:7469281-7509281 GCF_036669925.1 Montipora capricornis
AGGTTAGTATACAAATGGAATATCAGAGACCTTGAAACTGAGGTCGAAGGCCGCGACCTTAGTCACAAGTTTGACTGAGGGCTGACTTGTGACTGAGGTCGGCCGTACCCACACGAAGAATGTTTCGAGCGCCAAGGCCGCTCCAAACAAGGGGAGTCTGGGGGTGTCCCTCCCCAGGTCTCACAAATGCCATTTCCGACTATATTCGAAGGACAATTCTTTTAATAGATGCGAAGGAAAATGCACTGGTTAGTTTTCACACGCAAAGGGCGGGACGTCGCAAACTCTGTTTTGACCTTGCCTTAAAAATTACCTAGAACTGGGGACTGATAATGAGAGTGACACTGTGCGGGGGCCTCAGAGCGCCTTTACTTATGGCAGAAATTCTTTAAAAAAATCCTACCAATTTTTCAAGTACCACGTGCGTATTTGCGTAAAGGACGCTACTCCCCTGTGATAGTGCTTCAGACGGAGAAAAGGAAAACAAAATCTATTTTTAGGCCGGAATTATAGATGGAAGTTGATTTTGACATTTGCAACATCAACACGGCAGACAATTCAAATTGGTGATCGTCTTCGTAAAGGTCAGAAAAATATCCACGCGAAACACTTGTTAAATTTCACTGACAGCGTATATTTGCTTGACTTGGCGGGAAGCAGGGTTTGAGGTTGTCTGAGGCCCTCGTGTTTACATACATACTTAACCACTCTCCCTAAGGGCTTTTCACGGTAAATGAAACACGATCAACGAACGGAATGGAACATTAACGTTAAGAATCCCAACTGGCCGGAGGCAATTATTGAAAGCAGTCAAGAAGCTGAACCAGGGACAACCAGGATCAAATTCAATGAGTGGTCAGAACAGGTCTTAAACCCGACCACTGGGCACCACTGGACCGCACAGAGAAGAGAGGAGTCAAAAGGGAAACAGAAGGGCACTGGAGTGGGGTGCTCACAACGTCATTCTCTTTCAGTACATACCTTTCTTTCATAGAGCCTCTTTGATTTTCTTAGAATTTATTCTCATTTTCTTTTGTTAACCCCCTCATTTTTTGCTTTTATTAATGTCTGTAGACGTTTTCCACAACCCATTCTAATAACGTGACATAGACCCTCTGAAACCCCTCCGTTCGAAGCCCAACGAACGCCCCTTTCCAACTTCACTTTATGTTACCTAATTTCAGTTGCATCTGGTATTCTTTCGGGAGAAATATTCGTCCTACAGCAACGCAATGCTTAGGTACAAAGATGGACTTGCTGTCGTTGCAATTTATTTGGAGGTCAGTGTTGTCTTAATTAATATGTTGTTTCATAGCGTTAGTCCTTTGTCTTTTACTCTGGGTCGTTAAAGTAGTTTTAGATAGCCAATACCCGCTCAACCAGAGCTCCGTAAGCCGCTTCAGTGCTAACAGACGTGAACATCAACTAAGAGAGGATAGGCTAAAGATAGAGAGCACTAAAGACTTTATAGAGTGACTTTCGAATGACCTTGAAAAAGGCTTCGCAATTTGTTTCACGGACCAATGTTTGACAGTTCGATTGCCCAATCACATTACTGCATTTTAAATGACGTCAATGTGAGATGCCGATCGCTTTCCAGAAAGTTCCATTGAGAGATGACGTTGTTTGCATCCTCGTTCGCTAAGCCAATGAAAATTCGCGCTGGTTTGTTTTTGTTCGATACGCCAATTAAATGTTTTGTATTTTAGTTTACGTTCTGTTTTTACATTGATTTCCAAGGTCATATGAAAGTCGCTCTAATATTTTCGCCGTATATATGCCTGCTTTTACTTTCGGATGCCTTATATAAACTCATTGGAGTGTTGTCGTATGGGCACGTTATGTGCATTGAGGCGTTTCGGAAAACTCTCTTCACTTTTCATTTAATCTCAGTCAATCAATTATTCAGATATGAAAGGCAAGACTGAAATAGTTAACTTCCACCCAAAGCAGAGTATATTCCATCACATGACCCGGAGGCATGAAGAGCCCATGAGATAGCACAGCGCATGCGTGAAGTCATTGCATTTTATGCAATGCCACAACAGTCCAGTCATCGTCTGAATTCTTATCTGGCGATTTGTCTAAGCTGACAAAGGATATCTCGGACGCCAATAAGTTAACGAAGAAAGTAAGACCGGTGTCACACAGTAGCTCGCGTTGCCGGAAATCTATATTTACAAAGAGCTCTTGACCACTCTCACCGACGGCATTGCTTTGGCAATGGCGATTATGTATCCCTCCTACCCAATGTACAAAAAGTTTGATGGATTCAAGGCTGCGATTATATGTAGTTCTTTAAGTCTTACAGAGTTGACGAGAAACGTGGCTAACGACTGAATGTCCTTATTCATATACAAGATGAGAAATTTGCACAGTGGATGGAACACTTTTTTGTGACTTATTTTATTCGAGAAAAGATAACCTTTTTTCAGTTTTGGTTTCCTCTGACGTATGACTTGAGCATTTCACAAAATGAAAGGCTCTGCCCTGGGTCCACTGATGTGGAGAATATTTCAAAATGACTTGTTCTTTTTTTGTTAAATCGAGCTTGTCTATGTACGCAGATGATCATCAGATGTTCCACGTCGGAAACGAACAATCTAGTGTTACCCCAGAACTTAGAGAAACCGCGCGCAATACCACTAACTGGTACGACTCCAATCTTCTAGCTGGGAATCTTAAAAAAGTATCACACTATAAACATTGGTGACAGTGAAGACAAAAACGATGTCACACATACAATCTGTGTGAACAATGAAGAAATAAAAACAGTAGGAAAGCTTGAAGTCTTAGGTGTAATCTTGGACTAGGAGTGATTGTGCGACTAAGAAATCTAATTCCTATAAGTGCCCAACTAGTGCTGTACATGTGGGTTCTTCAATTTATTGATGGCGAACACTCAATCAGACTTAATTCGCGCGAAAGTGTTCACATAAAACACGCACGCGCACTGATTCGTTGGCTGACGAACAACACAGGCACTTAATTTCAATTTCAGTTTCAAACGACCGTTATTTGAATGACTTGAAAATAAAGTCAAGATCACTTCCAAACGTCGTCTGCTATTGCTAGTCTTTGTTATAAAATTTTGGTTAAAGGTGCTATGTCAAGCAAAATGATGTAATTTTATGACACCCAAAATGATGCCCAAAAAGTAGAATCAAACATTGTAATAACCACTTTAAAACTATTCAACGACATCATAAAAGAAAGACAGCAAAAGAAAAGAGAAGCATGGATGGAAACAAGCGGACGAGACTGACACGGATTGCATTTGGGTAATCTTGAAAAAAGTCGGCTCGACGTTTTTTTCGTTTATGTCAAATCGCCTGGATGAAGGTCGTTTTTGCTCAGAATCACCTTTTTTTGTGACATAACGATAGTCGTATCAGTTAAGGAATGCCACATTACCTTTTTCAAGTTTTAATTAAACTCGTGATTTACTAAAGATTTTCCCTAAACACCCTAAAATAACGTGACATAGCCCCTTTAATTATTCCCCGAATAATTAACAATTATTGGACGAGGTTGAGCACAGAATATCGTGATTTGTCAGTGGCGAGCAGATCAATTTTTTTGCCGAAGCCGAAGGCTGAGGCAAATAATTGATCTGCGAGACAGTGACAAATCACGATATTTTGCGATAACCGAGGTCAATAATTGTTTTATCATTCGATCACCGATTTTTTGTTTTGTTTTTGTTTTTGTTTCCGAGAAGCCGTAAGCGCGCGCTGCCTTGCAGAGTCGAGTAATGGCACCAATCAATTGGTTTCCTTCTCAGCATAATTATATTTGTAGACTTCAAATTGTACTTACAGTCAAACCTTCGATAACACTAGGCATCAACAAAGCTGAGGAATTTCACAGTTTTCAAAGCGTATTCCGACAAGTGAAGCTTTGGTGTAAAGCTCGCCATTCTTTTTTCGGGCTTTGGCATAAAATCTCTTCAGTACATATGCATTCGCCAACTTGTCCTTCGCGTGGATGACACGAGTGACTCTTCGTCTACCCTTTTTTCCTTGAGATACTCTCGAAATACGTTGAGTGCAACTTTTGTTCCTTTCTTAGTATTCTCACTGTTCTTTCGATCAACTAAAGATGTCGAATCATTCTCTGACAGCTCGAGGAACCGATCTGCCATTTTCTCGAAAGAGCGTGATGTCAACTGCACATGAGCAGAATATTATTTGCAGCAAAACACTTCTTTGTAGGCAGTTATTTGCAGGTCACGAGGTGGGTTCTCGGCCAATGAAAAGCAAGGACAAAATACATTGAATGATAATGGTACTTACAGCCCAGCAGACTGCGTACACCTTACTATATTCCGCAATGTGGCTTTCTTAATTTAATCACATTTCAAGTATTTCAGCTACTTTCCCAGGTTGTAACGTATATGAATGTAATGCTATGAATTGCTATTTGTTGCTACAGGTCGGAGACGAAAATAGCAGTAATGCACAGATAGCAAACTTCTCTTCACTCGTGGACTACATTTCTGAAGACAAAAGTAAGCTGTTCATCACTGCAAATTATATAATTAATCAATAACAATCCGCGAGAAATCGAGGCGTGTAGTTGGTACATATATTTTTCTTTTACTCGAGACTTGGAGCTTACAATTTTCACATGATCTTGAGCGATGGAATCTACCGGTATTTAAATGAAATAAATGTAATCTCAGTTATTCATGTAGTAGTTACTTAATTTAGGATTCGTAAGACTGGGAAATGCCTACACGGCTGGTAAACTGAGGAGAATGATTCAGATTTTTGTGGCGACCGCATTTGCGTGGAGTAAACGATTGCCCCTAAATTTTGTTTTTTTAGCTTCATTAAATAATAAGCCATTTTGCGATTTTTGACTCATACTTCGTTCCTTAGATGTCAGCAAACTGTATTTTGAGGGTAATTTTGCACCAATGTTAGTCTTATCCCCTACAGTCAACTTTAATCAGGAACGAGGAACGACATCGTGTTGCCACTATCCTATGCCTTCAAGTAGAGTGGTGCAAGTTTTTGTTAGGGGTAAGGCGGCAAGCGCTTTGCTAAAAATTTGTTCCCTCTCCATTCCATTCTTACACAGAGACCGCGATTCCCTCGGTCAACACTTACTGCTAGTTCCGTCTGCTAGTTCCGTCTGCGTCTTCAGGTGCAGAATTTATCTCAAAATAGTAATCCGACATGCGTAGTTTGCAACCGGTCAGAGGTTTTGCTGCTGACCGAAAGAAGTGCCGCCTCGGAATAAGAATGCACTCGAGATAAAAACACACGCATTTGTCTGAAAACATTTTTTTTTTTTAGATCGCAAGCTGTCTGCAACGGCTGCTATAAAGCAATTAACTTCTCCATTGGATAAAGGAAACGCTCAATATGATGCTTACAGAGGGAATTTGGTGGAGCCGCTTAAATGCAAGGATTGCGTCGATGTCTTTGTAATGGAAGAGCGCTTTTCTATATCCGTAAAAGAGGTAACCCAACTCAGCTTTTAATAACTTGATGGAGTGGATTTTCGGAATAATATGTAATGTCACGTCTTAATTCAACCAGGAAAATTATAAATGCTTCTTCCCCATTTCCGCTCATACGAGTTCTGCAACAGAAACTGACTTTACTAATACTGACAAGAAACATCATTTCAAAGTTCAAAGATCGACGTAATCATAGAGAGAGTTTTCATGTGATGTTCGCAGCAGCTATGATAGAGTGTTCAGACAAAGAAACTCTGACCGTGTCCGAGTCTTAAACTACGGTATACACTAGAATAAACGCCCCCTTGTCAACAAACACTCTTCCAACGCGTTAAAACGCTTTTCTTTCCGGCCTATAAACGCCTCACTCCCCCTGAAAGATCAGTCTGTTTTTTTTCTGAAAACTGTTTGTATTTTTCAAAATTTATTTTTCCGTCTGAGAAGAATGAAAAAAAAAACGAAACAGAACAAAACAGAACAGAACAGAACAGAACAGAACAGAACAAAATAAAATAAAAAATAAAATAAAATAAAATAAAATAAAATAAAATAAAATAAAAAATAAATAAAATAAAATAAAATAAAATAAAAATAAATAAAATAAATAAATAAATAAATAATAAATAAATAATAAATAAAATAAAATAAAATAGAATGAAATGAAAGTCATCTAAAGACGAAGTGAAAAACACAGTAATCTTTTCAGCTACCGCTGTCATCCGTTTTCGTCGAGCCTGTTTCTTCGTTATGTATTGCACTCCTACGTTCCTGCGAAAAGACTCCACCATTGAAGCTGCTGTAAATCGGTACCACCTTTCACTGTGAGTAAACTTTACCACGCGGTGGCTGAATTTTCAGGAAAGGTTACACATTCTTAAGCACTGAAGAATTTCCGAGCTATCCAGTCTTGTTTTTCCTTAGGTTTTGATAATTTCTGTTCATACAGTGAAATATTTCATGTTTTTCCACCAGATGACCGAATTCAGGAAAGCACCTCACTGCGTGGAAAACGACTGGGCCTTTTAACATAACAGGTATAATTTTTAGGCTTGAAAAACTCTGTGCAATAATTTTCTTTTCACCATCAACATTCGTCCTTAAAGGGCTTTTTATCTTTCCCTTGCTTACTTTTGCAAGATTTTTTACTCTTAATCGCACAAATCTTTCTCTCGGTCAGCTGTAAACGAGTAGAAATTCGACAAAGTATCTAGAATATTCTAAGAACTCTGTAAATAGGACCGAATTGTTCCACGCTTTGAAGGGCTTTTACGTCAGATGTGAAGAAAAGTTATCGCGGAGTATTTTAGTTTAGTATTCCTAGTCATTTGAAATCATTAATGAATTATTATCAGCCGGGGGTTACTCGCGGATTTACGGAGAGCGTTCTCAGTACACGTATTCTCAACTTATAAATTTTCTCTTTAATTGTGTACCTAAGGTTGCGTTGAAAGAGAGTACGGAAGTTGAAAAGAAAACATTCTTATGCAAGATAATTGTCCCAAGATAATCCCAAAAGCCAGAGAGCGATTTTCAATAGCTGACTTTGGGAAGGAATGATAGCATGGGATTGAGATTCACTGCGCAAGCATTTCTGGGATTGTTTTTTCTTTTTTTTTTGGGGGGGGGGACGATTACTAATACGGCGGAGTTGAGGAAACCTGTAGTGAGAACACAAGCGATTGTAAATTAATCAAAAGAATCGAGCGTGCAGTTTCTTTGGCGAATCACAACAGGTGGAGTCAGTCACATGACACCATGACGGGAACCCCAAGCGCTTTCGAAAAACCTTGCGTTATCGCGCGCTTTTCGTGGTTCGGCGAAAAGCGCGGGAAAATAAAGGTGCCTGTGATCGTTATCGAATGATTGTCAGGTCAATCTTAGTAATAAATTAAACCAACCAAGTGATAGGAAAGTACTTTTGGGCTTTGGTTATTCTGTGATGCTAAAATGCCTAGCTGTCGTTTGCCATTACGTCAAGAATTGTTAACTAGCTACGAAAAGAAAAGTGAGAATTCTCAACGCGAGGTTCAATAGAAATTTTAAATAAACTATATCTCATGCTGAGAACACAGAAAGACCAGTGATACTCTAAATTTGTTTTAATGCATAGCCATATATACCCTTAATGCTTTGCTTTCCCTACATTAAGCTAGCTGCTTAGATAACTGTCTTTCACAAATCTGTTTCTTTTTCAGAGTATACGTTGTCGTTGGGAATTCTATCAGAGCGATAAACGAATGTTACTTCTCCTAACCATTTAACCTACTGGAACTGAAAACGATCCCAGTGGCTACTGAATGGTTGCTTAACGAACGGGCATACTTTTTTCTTGTTTAGGATACTCTTCAAATGCATTAAGGGTTGTTGGATCTGAAAATCTGCTAAGATTTTAACACTCGATTAATGTATTATTATTTAAGTTTTCGTACCTGGGGCCCGTTTCTCGAAAGTCCCGAAAACGTTTCGGGCCCGAAAAGCCATCTGTGAAATTGCCAACCGCTTGTTTTGGAAAGCCGATCTTTTAACATGCTTTCAAGGTACCAAAAAGAAAATTAACTGTGAAGTTTGACGAATTAAATGCTCTCCGTTCTTGAGTTACAAAAGGAATTGTGACACCCGAAAATGGCCCGGGCACTTTCGAGAAACGGCCCCCTGGCACGAAAAAGAAAAGAAATGAATACTGAAACAAACGAATAAATCAATAAATATGTAAACACCTTAGTCGTTTGAAATGAACCCTCGAACCTGGGAGATCGCTGGGGTCAGGATCACAACGCTAAACTGAGCGCATTTGTAGATAAGACGAAATGTACTTAAAACTATATCGTAATTTTATTTTTTGGAAATAAAATGAAACACAATCACGTTCCTGGTCAGTCAAAATACTTAGCCATAGATCTAGCATGAATGGCTATTCTAAGATGAGATAAGATAAGATAATTTATTAATGTCGAAGACGTAGGAAGACGGTGTTTGCACCATCTTCCGAGCTAGAGGCTCATGTTAAAAACGCTCGACAACCTTAGTAGACTACAAAACAAGATAACGTATGAATTATATATACAAATGTTCTAAGAATACCTAACTATTAAGTACGTCATAATCTTAAGAGATTTTTGAGAAACTAATGAAAAATATAAACAAAGATACAATTATGTACAGTTCATGAACTGACACCCTGTGAACTTAAAGGGGAACTGAAGGCAAAAAAAGAAGCTTTTTTTTTTCATTTACACTTTAGACCATGCACAGTAAATGTTTTCAACTTTTTTTCTGGCATATCCGTCGTTTTTCCACCTAAAAAAAATGTTTGTATTCCGATTTTGGGCCATCAGCAATGCGGCCCAGAATGGAGGAGTCAGCGGTCATTCTTACAGCTTATGACGTATGATATGGGGAAGACTAATTTCGTGCCCATATCTCACTCTGTCACTGGAAATGTGAGATCTGGTAAAGTTCGACTGTACACAATTTTTCATTGGCTACCAAAAAAAAGGTTGCGGCAATGCAATCTACGCTCCGATTGACTTATTTCGCGGGGCACTTACTAATAGTGAAGGTTTGGTTTTCGCAAGCTCATGTGCTGTTTGAATAAATGCCAGTTGTGCGTAGGAAAGCTTTGTTTTTTCCGACGCCGGAAAAGCTTTGCAGTTGAGGAAAATCATTTTAAAAATTGGCGACATTTGTGTAAATGGTACCGACGAAAGCCCCACGCACCCAGCAGCTCGAATAAAGTTCTGCGTAGCTGGCTACGCGGTACCCAGAAACCATAGTTAGTGGAGGAATAACTATGCAGAATCTAATCCAGAAATTCATAAATTTCTGTGCAGAAACTAATAAATTCAAGTTGAAGTACGTGACTTATTCAAAACAGTATTTCTCGTTCTTAAAGCGTAACTCGCGAATTAAGTAGTGATTAATTGTGAATTTTACGGCTAGATTAACTACATTTTTCACGAGATCGTGTCAAGAAAATAGCGCTCGTTGCAGTGATTAGGTCTAAGCACTCTTTAACATTTTCGCTTTCAATTTACGGTTTTGTTAACTACACTTTTCACGAGATTGTGTGAAAGAAATAGCACTCGTTTACTGATTAAGCCTAAGCGTTCGTTTCAGTGATTAGTCCTAAACCCTCTTCAACATTTTAGCTTTCAATTTGCGGTTTGGCTAACTACACTTTGCACGAAATCGTGTGAAGAAAATAACACTCGTTTATTGATTAAGCCTAAGCGCTCGTTTCAGTGATGCTGCAATTGCTCCGACAATTAAACAATCTCGACCGTTCAAAAACAATCGCCTGTAGCGCTTCTTTCTGTTTCGGCTTAAGTTTAAAGTTTCCTTGTCCTCTACCCAAAAGAATGTCTTCAAGAATACTCTCGAAATCCATGTTTATTCCGCAAAATCACCCAAAATCACAACAGAGAGTACGAACATGCGCAGTGATAGAAAAGCCCGTATTTCGGGCCTCGCTGGCACTGAGCATGCTCGAAATCGAACTTTACCAGATCTCCCTTCCGTATGACCGTGGGAGATCTGGGTACGAGATTAGGGGAAGACATGCGAGAAGGCCCCATGTAGAAGCAGTGTTTACACTGGTGTTTGTCGTGAATATTGAGTCCGCGAAGAAACAGCAAAGCAACGAAGAAAATATCCACAGCGGCACTTTTTGCTTACCTTGTTTCTCTTGATTACGAAATCTCTGTTCCCCATATCATACTTCACAGCAGGCTGCTGATTTAGTTTTTGAGCCCGCAATGAAAAGGCCGAAAAATCAGGAAAAGCTTAAGCCCAACTTCGAACGTAATTTTCTCGCAAAAAAACAGGAAACGAAAAGAAATAACTCCACAAACATGACTTTACTTGTGTTAGGCTTTCCAAAAAAAAATGTTGGAATAAATGCTGATTTCGGCCTTCAGTTCTCCTTTAACATTCTGAGGCCCCAAAATATGTAAGGCGTATGATTGGCTTACAAGGTGAGTCTTATTTGGCGGTAAAATCTATCTTAGGTCGTGTTCTATTTGGATCAACCGTTTCAACCGCAACCGGTTAAGGTTGAGGCGGTTGAGGTTTCCCAATAAAGCACTTTTCCAACCGTTTTCGGTTGAAACGCAGTAACTCCTTGGAATAGTTATTACCAGACTTCTCAGCGATGACATGTTGAGCGAAAGCAACACGGCAGGAGCCCGCGGCCGACTTTAAATGTCCCGCGAAAATGACAGTGGTCGCTGCCCATGCTTTTTCAACCAATTCAACCAAGTTTGATGCCGGTTGAAAAAGTTGATCAACCAAATCATAGTTAGAACAGGAAAAAACCCAACCAACTAAAAACGGTTGATCCCAATAGAACACGACCTTAAAAAAGCTTTGTCTAAAGATGTAACTAGCCAACTACATGAAAGGTCACATGTTTAAAAATGGTCCTTATAAGTGGTTTGCAATCAATCTCTGGAGACAGAGATAACAATGTTGCAATGTACTATTGCTGGTGGATTAACGAAAGGAGCTAATGAGAGATATTTTGTTTTCGTCCACCAACAAGGCGGCGATGACGTCACGTGAAAACTAGCTATACCAGGGACCTATTGTAGATGTTCCATCCCTAAGGGATCATGTAAGGCTCAATGGACATCGAACGCGTAGGCTCAGTCATCATTCTAGATTTAGGATAAAATGGTTAAAAAAAAAACGGATACGCCTGCATACTGAGGTCGGAAAAAGCTAGATTAAGATACTTATTGAAGCTGGCTGCCCCATATTAAGTATTTCGTTGCAATAATCTAGACCATTTCTGAGAATAGAGCTCTTAAAGTTTATTAACATGCAAAGAACTCAGTTTGAGTCGCCTTAAATAGGATCATGATGTATAATCATCTAGCTCACTAAGCTCGCAATCAGAAACAATGGGTTATTGAATCAAAGCCAGCATAAGGTATTTTTTCTGTGTCAAGAGAGTCAAAGACGGAAAACAAGCGGAAAACTTTGCAGGAACGATAAAAGATATTCTTAGCATTCTCCCAAACTTTAAACAAATGTCAATACTTGGAATTTAATCCTGATTTTGTTTATTGCTGTTGTTGTCTCTTGTTAAAAAAAATAACAACAACTGGGAATAATTGTTAAACATATCAACGATATCTTGTGGTTATGATGTCTTTAATAAGTTCGGCATTTTCGAAGCAAAAAATCAGCTTCATGCATGAATTGATGATATAGCCTGGTAGGGGTTCTTCGACACCACTGTAGTTTCTTTTAGCAATTCCTCCTTTAAGGGGATCATGAATAAAATCCAAGTTTCCAATTTTAAACCCATGGTCAACCGTATCTTCATCCATAAACGTCTGTACTATTCCAATGGACACCTTCGTCAGCTTAGCATTTCGCATTTGAGGGATGAACTTTGAAACGCCCGCCAAGATCCGCTGCCCCTTAGCACATTTCTCGTTCTCCGAGAGACAGTGATAAATTTGTGAGAACTGTGGTTCGAGTTCACAAGAGGAACTTGTTACAGCCAGGTTCGTCTCAGGGGCGTATGTCATCATGCCTACTCCATTGCCTTTGTTGGAAAACATGCAGAATGGACCCATGCAGAAGAACATGGATGGAAGATTAGCAAGCTCTTTGGGAAGCTGTACTGTGGCTATGGCTTTGATGCGGTTACACCTCTTTCTTTAACAGAAAAGAAAGACGCCATAAAGGCGTTAAAACGCAAGAAATGCATCCAAATGCCAGTCACGAAACTATATCGTGTGGGCTATTGTCAGTCACGTGCACGAGTCACGGTACCGTCCCTTAGAGACCCAGGGAAGATATAGGGTGTTTAATTAAGCAACGGCAAGAACAACTGCAAGCAAGACTATTTAAAGTCAAGAACCCATGACGCGGAGCCTACAACTCTACTGTGTTCGTGTCATGGCGTTTTCACAGACCGATTTATTTTTAGATTGAATTTCCCGCGAATGAAACTCCCACAGGAGCCTGATGACCAATTACAAGAAATTAAGCTGACGTCATAGGGTCACCGAACCGGAACTGCCTTTGCTTTTTCGGGAAAAGATAGTCTAAAAATAGATCGGTCTGTAAAAATGCCGTTGCATAGGCCCAGTATGGGAGCTGTAGGCTCCCGGTCATGGGTTCCTGTTAAAGTGGTATTATGATGAAAAAAATCGCTTCCTTTTTTTCTTCAGATTTTGAAAGTGTGTTTGCTTAACACCTGCCTGGCAAAATGTTGAGCTTTGATTTTTATCTAAAGGCTGTTTACTTTGAGTGTAAGTTTTGGATTTCACGGTCCGCCCTTACTCCCGTTCCCGTTCCCGATCGACTGGGGTCTAGGAAAAGTGACGTCATTTACTCAATAGCTTAAAATTTCAGCGTGTAAGCACAGCTTATGAAGTATGCAAAACACAAGTTTAAAAATCTGGAAACCCGAAACTCCCGTGCTGCATATTATTTCAGTCGCGTATAAATGCATTGCATTCTCAAACTAGTGAGTCATTGAGGTCATTTTCTCCTCGATCCAGCTCATCAAATTCTGAACGTTTCAGATGTTTTGTCCTGTCGTGCTCAATTCATTCAATCTCGTTCCCAGAGTCATCGTTTCCCTGACCCGGGAAAAGAGAGACCTTGGTCGAATCCAGAACACGTCATATTTGATTGGCTGTTGAAAAACGATTTCATTTTCTGCCATTTTTAAATTCTGAACTCAAAAATCGTGATTTCTTCTGGATTTTTATCTTACCAGTTCCGTACCTATTTTTGTTTTAATTTTGGAAATGCAGCTTTTGTCACCTTCTTGACACCAGATACTGAAATATGTTTTGATTGAAAACATGTCTCTCGTTGTTTTTTATTCTCCGCAGTTTCAGCGTTTTGAGTGTATTAGGAAATGTGTTTATACTCATGTGTACTGCTGTCTCGCCGGTGAAAAGTAAGCGCTTTCATGGCAAGGTGAACGCCAGTGTTTTTGTTGATTTCTAACCGTCTCCCCTCACGCACGCGCAGTTATGTAACCGGCACCAGAGCCTCCCTCGCCCGTTCCGTTGGACAAGATTACGGAGGCTCTGAGAACGAGATTGAACTCGTCACGGCAAGTTGGTCTGCGACGATTTTACTTCAAAAAGTCTTAGCAGAAATACGACTGTGTCAAAAAGAAAATGCGTTTAATTTTCGCTGTTTACTGTAAAGGAATTCAATAGAAAAAGTGGAAACACCAGCAACTCATTCAAAAATGGCACCGAAATGTGAGCTTCGTCCCATAATAGCATTTATTGCAGACTGGAACTCGTATTATACGCTTTTTCTTGACCCTGAATACGTAGAGCACGACTTCTAGAAAGCGTACAAGTTGTACTTGTTCTCATACTCGCATTCGTTGCCGATGCTAACATTCTTTATTATCTTATTCCTCGCAGTATTCTGATTTCACATGACGTCGCGGCCGCCATGTTGGTGTCCCCAAACAATGAAATGGCGGCCATGTTGGTGTCCCGATCCAATCCTCCGGGAATTGAAAGCTATTATTATGCTAACATCTTCTTTTGTTTTCGTTGAAAAACATGGCTGTTGATCACGTGAGTGAAACCCAAGAATAGCGGGACAACTGTCATCTGTACCTTTTTCCGAGGTTTGAACGGAATCTTGAAGATTTTTCGCACAATAACTGAACCATAATTCATCAAACGCTTGAAAGGCCCGGATTCCAACTTTAATTCTTTAACAAGCTCAAGTGAGCAGTCGAATTGAGTGATAACGAAGGGTACTAATAGTTTGCGACACGTTAAAAAAAAAAAGGTTTGTCCTGAACAAGCCGCGAAACGTTTATCCATGGGAAACAAACATGTTCGACGATCGATCAGTCGGTGGTGTCACATATGCATGTTTATGTCACGTATCGACCTCAAACTTACTGTGCAGGTACTTTATTTTGTTCTTTGATTTTCCTTTTTCTTTCGAATGTTAAGTCGCAAGCTTGTACAGCGAGTAGATGGTTTTGACTTATTTATATTTCAACAACTTCGTATAAATTGTCGCTGTTATATTTTTGCAACTGCACACCGAGCTTTAGGGTTTAATGTGAAGTATATTTTCAGCGCCGGTAAAATAAAAGAGAAATTTTATGAAGCAGACGTAGTGGTGTATTTTTGGAAATAGTATATGTTCTGTAGAAGCAACTTTGCTACTAACGAAATCTTTCTTTTTTTGGGAACTTCAATCGTCGCTTGACATCAACGGTCTTATCGGTCACAAAAGTTCTTGTTTTTAGCTTGCCCACTTTTGTGGGAATTTCTTGTGGGAATATCAAATCAGCTGTTTTGATCTTTTTGAAACGTACATTGCAAATAAAAAATGCCTTGTCAAACGATTACACTTTCGCCCAGTTGCGGATCAAAATATAACGAAGACTCTACCCAAGTGGGAACCAGGGTCCAGGGAACCAGGGTCTCTCTCTTCAACGACAAAGAGACCCTGGGAACGAAGTTATGTTGGTATCATGCATAAAAACAACTGAGTTTACGAATGATGCTACCCCTTGGAAGAGCTAACGTTATCTCCAAATATTTGTAATGAGAAGTGTCATGCTAGTTATGAGTGGTTCAAAAATCAAACATGACCGACTTTCCCAAAAAAAGGAATGTGGCTTCTTGTAAGTGTGGTCAAATCATTTGCTTCACAGGGGCCATTTTTACCCAACACCTACCTCATCAAAGTTAACCTCCTTTGCAGCCATCTCTAACGTCGGCCTATTCGACGGAAACGGCGTCAAAGGAAGGCTTCACCAAAGAGTCGTGCTCGTCTACTGAAACAAGTACAATCTCGGACAGATTAAAATGGAACAGAAATGGTCACTTCCCCCTAAATCAAGAATAAAGCCGCGTGAAGGTCAAAACGCGCCCTTTTTTTGGAGGGGTGGGGGGGGGGGGAATGAAAGGAGGAGTCTCAATTTTCCATTTAATCTGTCCAAGATTGTAGACAACGATCTCTTTGAAAAAGAGGAACAGGAAGAAGTATACCTGCACGCAGAGGAGATGCCAAGTGATTGGTTGAATTTGGAAATGTTATACCACGAAGCGTTTATAACCAAATCTGTTGAGATCCTCACGGCGCTTCCATGGAATGTGTTCATTCCTTCAATGATATACCCACCCTCCTCACGGGCAGTAATCACTTCAACTTCGGTAAAAGTTAGCACGGAGACCCTGCTCTTTTTCTGCTTTTCTATTCGCTCGATGATGTACTTTCTCAGTCGTGACCAATCAAGCAACTCCTCTGCTGTTTCAATCCCCATTTCAACATTTCCTCTCTCCACGTGTTCTTCGAACTCATGAGGCTCCAGAATTCGATAGATATTTTCGGATGGACCAAACACTTCGCAGCTCGGGTCTTCTCTAACCATTTTCGCGTATTCCTTCTTGATAGCATCATAAACATCCAAGATATCTTTCAGAGGAACCAAGGAATTTTTCATGATGAAGTATCTTCCTCGACGAAGCGGATGGCATTCCTTTCGACCGATCTCTTGCCGAAACTGACCATACCGTTTGACAAACTCTACGGCGACGTGCAAAAAGTGCAATGCTGTAGCTTTGTCAGCATAGTGGAAACCAAGACCCAAGCGTGCCGGTGTCATGTCACTGGTTTCTCTCATCAATTGCTGATTTTTCTCCAAAAGGAGAATGTTAAACCTTCCGGTTAGTCCTAATTCAATCGCACAGCAGCATCCCCCAGCACCTCCGCCGACAATCGCAACAGTCGGGCGTAATCGGGAGTTTTTCCTCAATGGCGGCGTGCTGTGGCCATTAAATGGTACAATGCAAGGAGCTGTTTGCATATTCAAAAGGGCTCACTCTCTAAGGCTGTGAGACCAAATAAAAGGGTTAGTCCAAGGGCGCGGGAATAGAAAGGTGGGTGGGAATTTGGGGAGGTGCTCTTCAATGAAAATAACAAAGATGGTGTTTGGGCCACCAAATTAAATAATGTTCTTTCACTCATATCAACTTGATTTCTTCGAAAAAAAACCTTTGTTTACGCCAAATGAAAAAGAGCGGATAAAATAATTCCGCCTGTATCGCAGAGGTCATGGGTTCGAAGCCGGTTGAAGCCGCCTGAATATTTCAGGTGTCAATAGAGTAGTTTACAATTGGGTGTCGAAAGTAATTAGCGAATTGCTTTGGATTATGATTACTTCACTCAGTGATTGGTTCAAAGTTCTCGCGCCACTTTTTCAACCAATCAGAAGTGAAACCAAAACCCATCGTGGCTCTCGAGTACACATTTTCCCGCGCTTTGTGTTGGCTACGCGCTAGCTACGTGTAATTACTTCGAGTTTTGATTGGTTTACTGGATTGTCTCCGTCCTTTTTGATTGGCCAAATTTTGGTTTTGTGACACTCAATTGAAAGACGCTCTAGGAGAAAATTGTTTAATTTAAATCGTCCATGAGATAAATGCGAGGATCACTTCTCCCTTTCGTCTATAACCTGCACTTAAAACAAAGAGCGACTTTCGTATGACCTTGAAAAAGTGTTCGCAATTTGTTTGACGAACCAATGTTTGGCAAACACGAGATTTTCAGGGAAACTGGGGCGTTTTCTCCCCCGGCCCAGTAAACAAGCCAGATTTCAAGGCGATCGATGAAAATGGTGGTCTTCTACGAATCCTAAAGAATGGTACACGTGTGCACCAAGTTGGGGCCAACAACAAAGCTTCTCCTTATTCCCGCGAAGGAAACTCCTAAATGGCCAGAAAACAGTTCGATTGCTCCACCAAATTACTGCATTTCAAATAACGTCAAAGCGAAACTTTCCAGAAAGTTCCATGTGGAGATGACATTGTTTGCATCCGCGTTCGCTAAGCCAATGTTTTGCATCTTTGTTTATGTTCTTTTTCAAGGTCATATGAAAGTCGCTCTGTACATTTATTTCATAGAATTATACATAGAAGTATACAAAGAAGTATAACCCAAACATTCAAGAGAAATGGTAAATGCTGACTTCTCACGAAGTAGTTCATTCCTGGAGTAATTCAGTGATTAATTTTGCTAGACAATCAAGAAGTACTTTTTATATAAAGATAGATTTATGTTTTTCTGTATTTTAGTGGGATTATCCACTCGATTAGCCACAGCTCACTATGGATGATCCCAACTCACTCTATGTCGGTGTAACAGTTACACTTTACTCCCACTGCATTAGGTCATTGTTATGTTAAATAATGTTTAGTCTACAGATTCCTCGCAATGCTCAGAATAGGCCATTTCCGAGTTCATGTCTGCCATCTCTTCAAAGAGAGTGTAAGTGCGACGTTTTTGCGATGGTAATTAGTTCTACAGTTGACAATAATTTTCATGACAAAAACTTCGCACTTAGACTCGCTTTAGAGGTAGGCATGAACTCGGAAATAAGCTACAGAATAGGCCTTATTCACGATAGCCGCCATGTTGGTTTTCAAATTGTCATGCAAATTAGCCATGTGTTATGCTGGGGGGCAAACATTGGAAAAAAGGTAAATTGTGGAAAATCGGCTCGTCGAAATATTGAAATAGCATTGCTAAAAGTGTATTTTAGTATTTAGAATTAAGTACCTTTTATAACAATTTTAAATCTTTATATTGCTTTTGACAGTTTGACTTTCTACTTTGTTATCTGCTCATTTTTCACTAAAAATCATCGAAGTAACTTGTGTAGTCATTCCATTTTACTGCTTAGGTGATAAACATTCAATGAACGTGAAACAAATCATCTGTGTGGCTAAAACGTTCGTTGTAACCTCTCGAACTTGTGTTGTTTGCCCCCTCAGAAGTGTGTAGCTAATTTTCATGATAATAGCAAATCCAACATGGCGGCCATCGTGAATAAGGTCTATTGACTTTAACAGACAAATTATGTTAAGTTATGCTAATCTGGCAATTGAATTCATATTACGCGCTGAAAAAGATTGCAAAATCGAAAAAAATACCAGAGTACTTTTTAGAACTAATTGGGCCAAGGTCAATCATTTGGATTAATATCCATAGCAACAATTAAGTCAATTCAAAAGATCTTACGTGGAAGAGCCAATAAAGTTTAACCGCGTCTAGTAGTTTTCTTTACCAGAAGAAAAGGGTTCCGTCGTGAACATGAGCCATGACACGCTTCATCACATATCCGAGGTCACCAAAACAGCACTAAGAAAGGCCAAGCTCTTGTAATTTAAAAGACAAATGCTGATGTAGGTCATCAAACACAACGAAAATGTTATGAAATGACAGCTAGTAGCGGCAAAATACTCGGCCTGCTCCTTAGCACATAAATCAAGTGAGTAGCATTCCGAATTACGATCCGTACCTTGATGAACTCCAAATTTCGAGTTCTGAACTCAAAATTTTGCGTTTAAATATTTAACGGAAAAAAAAATTGTCGAACGATTTTCTTGAAACTGTCCCTGAATGTTCCCTACTAATCCAAATCAAATCTCCGATGATGGATGTCGGACAAAATGGAATATTCTAGAGACTAATTAATTTTCTAGTGATTGCCAAGGAGCAAATCATCACACGGTGATGAAAAACCGGAAAAACCGGTTATAGAGACAGAATTGACTTCAGTCTTTAAAACATTCCGGTGTCATTAAAACGTCGCATCATCCTGCGGATAGTCCAAGGCGTCAACTATCGGTCACAAAGATACGAAAGTGAAAGACATTCAGAGTTTTGCTCTAACGGGCACATCTTCCAAAGATCTCCCTTTTCTATTCGAAATACGGAGAGAATTTTTAAAGATTTTCTCAGCAAGGGCTGGTTTTGTAGAAGCCGCCAGTTGGTGGTTAAAATCAGATTGAGATTAGGCACTGATGGGCGATATTATGTAACAAACAGCAAAATGTTTTTGCTTTCCTCAGATATGAACATGTTTACAAGGTTATCTGGTTAACCTCTGTAGTGTAATCTATGTTTGCATTGTGCGATGTCTTCTTCAAATTTGGGCTTCGCGTTTGATGAAGCCTTTCCCAACACCCGGAGGGTGAGAGGAGGTGATGTGCTTGCACCATTCTCTTCACAAGAGCCTCCGGTCGACCCAAGGCTCTGGGAAACTCCATGCAGGAGAACATGCGCCGTAGGGTTCTCATAGCCAAAATTGCTATTTGACCCTTCCGTCGCCTCTTCACTCCTCGTGCTACCATGAATGTACCAACAAAGGTCCCAACAAAGGAACAGAATGTACCAATAATTAAAGGCGCTTTTGATTGTTTTTCACGAAAACCAATGAGAAGACACTTTGTTTCAGGGCTCCCTAGAGCTCTTCTCCCCCTCAGTCAAGAGAAGAGCTCCGGGGTTGAGATTAACTGGAAAAGTTAAACTGCGTGCGCACATCAAGTCGCTTAGAGTAGAGTGTCTTTCAAATCTATCGCCCTTGACTGCGCATGTATCTAAGAATGTTATTTTTCTTTATCTGAAATGTAATCTTTCAATTTATAGTCGGATGATAGCTATTTGCTACAATCTTGGACAGGATAAAATGGAACAAAAATGCCCCCTTCCCCTTAAATCAAGAAAGAAGCTGTGTGAAGGCCAAAACGTGCCATTTTCCCATCACTGATTTTGGGGGGAGGGGTGGTCTTCATGTTGGCAAAAGATACTGACATTTTTTTACCAATAGCGGTTCCCTGCGTTTTAAGAAAGTAACAAGATTTTTTGCTGAAAAATCTCCTTTTCAGCCTAAAACGACTAAATCTGCCTATTGTATGTAAAATCAGGTGAAAAAGTGGGTAAAGCTCGATTTTTAGGTTTTTGCTTAAGGTCTTTTCCCCGTTAAACAGGAAATAGTTTTCTTTCAAGAAATACCACTTGGTGAAGCAGCCGTTTAATAAGGTCCAGCGGTAATAAAGGTGACGTAATTACGCTAATCACTGGTACACATATAGTAGACGACCAAAAACCTCATTTTTAATGCAAATTATTATAGGACTAATTGGATTATTAAAATGTGGCTGGGCAAACTGATATCGTTTTATTTACGATTACAGCCAAATTTGCCCTTTAATTTCGTGTTATAAACGTAATTCAAGAAAAATAACCGTCAACCATCAAATGCCGTCAAAGCGGCTTATTTTTAACCGTCAACCGTTAAATGGAACCCCCTATTGAGACCCTCCTGGAGATAGCAACCGCATGTAACTCTGTGCTCAATCCCGTGATTATTCAAGTTTAAGGGAGAGTTTTACGTTTCTGCACATGGGCAAACTCTAACGTCAGCTCCTAATAAAGCAATCGAAAGCAGTGATGCAGAAATCGGAAACAATGCTATAGAAATGGAATTACTCGTTGGAATTACTTTTGCAATCATTTCCTTTGTGTTATAAATCTACTGCATGCGAGTAGATAACTCGTGTGTAAGAAAATAGAGGATTTTACATGGCCGCGCGGAGATAAGAAATTTCTCTTCGAGTGTTGAAAAATATTTCACTCGTTCGCTGCGCTCACTCGAGAAGATAAATTTCGTATTTCCAAGTGGTCATGTAATATTCTATTTTAAGTTATTATATTGACACCAATGAAATACTAAATCATTCACGAAAGACATTGAAAGGCGCGATTTTCATATGTAACCATAGCAAAAGTGATCTTTGTTACCGTTACGTGTGAAGATATGTTTTTGCGCGAAAGCTCACTTGGTATTTCTTTGGTGTTTAAAGTTTGGTCAAGACCAAATTTGATATTTTTTGGGTAAACCCGCAGTATTTATTCTCCACCAAATTTGGGTCTCAGTAATTCAGTGTAAATGCTCTAGTATTTTCTTTGATTAAAGACCCATATCACTTACCATGATGCACCACGATTTGTTTATTATGAAATGCAAAGCAGTCACCCACTACCCGCTTTTGCGATCCACATTTTTTGCTCTTTTCAGAGGGTTTCAATTTTATCTTGAGAGGAGAAATTTTTGGAAAAACTGAACAAAAACAGTCAGTGTGAAACGGGAAGGTTTGTGTGTACATTTTATTTACTGAACTCGACTCGATTCGCTCAACAATCGCAGCGGAGTCTTCTTTGAGAAACTGATGTACCGAAAACAAAACAGGTTTCTTTTCCAGATGTCGCCAAAGCAAGAACGATCCAGTTCAAGCGATCCAACTAATTGATGTCATATTGCGTTGATGATGTTCAAAAATACCAACTTGTTGGTCACTTCGATTGAGAAGATGTGGATTTTATCATTGACTGAATCAAATTATCAAATTATGCTTTCACACTCAACCGAACAGTCACGGTGAAACGGGCAGGTTTGTGCTGATTTTATTTACTAACTTAATTTGATCAACGGTCGTAGCGGAGTCATTCTTTGAGAAACTGACTTACCGAAAACAAAACAGTGTTTATCTTCTAGACATTGTCAGAGCAAAACTTCCTAGTTCAAGCGATCAAAGTAATTGATGTACGGTATTGCGTTGATGATCTTCAAAAATTGCCAACTTGTTAGTCATTTCGATTCTATGATTCAGAAAGGTATCGATTTTATCATTGACCGGATCAAATTATGCTTTCAAATCTGAAACGAACAGTCATGGTGAAACGGGCAGGTTTGTGTGTAGATTTTATTTACTAAAGTAATTTGACCATCACTCGCAGCGGAATCTGTTTCGAGTAATTGATCTAACGGACATTGTTCAATTGCGTGTAAAGAATTCTTTACTACTTTGTCAAAGCCAGAACAAACTTCGAATATTTTCTCAGCAACAAAGACATTAAATGTACAGTTATTGAAGTCTGTTATTTGTTTAAATCACTGTCGCGAAGCGAGCCGTGCGAGGACACAAAATAATTTGCCCATTCACGCAATGAGATGTACTAGATAAGTGGCTAGACGATGGCGGAACTTCTTGGTCCCTGAAATTTGAAGGCGACTGCAGTGCATCACGTCGCCTCTTCTTGGAAATGCCATCCTGCGGAGCCGAAAAGGAGGTTTCACGATAAAGAAGAAACTCCGCTAACTCTCTGTGAGTATTGCTGCCGTATCCTGTAAGGTGCTTACTGCTTGTCCACAGAGAGAAGACTGATTCTCGCAACCAAACCTTGACCAATTCTTTTTTCCGCTCGGTCGCGGCATTACTCGATCACTATTATCCAAGGAAATGTCAACTTATCAGAAGAGAATTGTAGAGTTTGGAAACACTTAAACACGACGTAGAACCAACAATAATCAACACGATGGACACGGATTTTCTTTCCAATCAATAATTCGCGTATAATGGCGGTTTCGTGGTCCACGATTCGGTTGTTTGCCGCGGTGCATCACGGTAAGTGATAAAGGGTCTTTAATGAACATCATCTGGTTCAGTAAGCACCGCAAATTTTACTACTTATAGCGCTAAAGCTTGGACATGCGCAAAACCGTGAAGATACCCCTTTAACAGCTGATTCAAGTTTATCCAAGTTATTTTCCAAGGTAAATAGTGGAGATGACTTCTGAAGATCGTTGATATAAATTAAAGAAGAAAGGCCCAAGTACTGAGTCTTCGGTACTCCACACAAGGTCGTATCAGCGTCAGATACCTCAAGATTAATTTCAATAGTTCTTTTTCGACCATTTAGATACGATCCTTAGTGATTTTGGGAAACGTTTAACTACAAAAAACTGCGGTAAAATATAACTAAACACGTGCATACTAAAAAGTGGTAAAAACTTTGTTAAGAAAAGACGACGCTAGCTAAACGTTCAAGTCAAAGTAGTTTGAAAATTGCAATCTATAAATACTAATAGAACAATAGTAGATAAGAAGCCTGTATTGTGAAAGGAAGGAACAATGAAAATTAAACAAAAAGTTTGGCACGTATGCTAGAGTCCGTCTGGATATTCAAAAATAATTGGTTCGAAAATAATTGTTAAAGAACCCTCAAAGCAAGTGGACACAACACAATGGTCAGAGAAATGGAAAAAAAATGTGTTTTTCACTCATTCGTATACCCTGGGTACCAGAGGTTTTTCTTGCGCGCGGCAGACGGAAATTGGGCGGTCGAAGGCCGACAGCGCGACCGACACACAATAGAGACATGACCGACACCGGAAACAGCGCAAAAAAAACCTCTGTATCACTCGTATCCTTGGTTTTCGTGTGACGTCATCAAAACTAAAAAATAAGGAATCATCAATCCTTTTCAGGTTTTAGTTTAGTTAGTTATTAGAACAGCTGAAGACTTGTCTTTTCACAAATTTTCAGTTTGGTGGGGTTTATCGTCTTGTGATAAGGCAAGGTTGAATTTCTAAGTTTTTGCGTGACACGATGTCAAAATTGCGGTCGCGAATGCTATCACGTAAGTTAAAAAAGTGACTTGTCCGCTGAGATTTTGCAATCTGAACAGTCCTTGTATGAGAAAAAGTACTCACATAGATATTTATGAGCTCTCAGAAGACGACTACTGGCTTTTTATAGCAAAACTCGATGACATATGTTTTTGTCAGCTTCCGGCCGCCATATTTGTGCCCCAGAGAGGGACACAAACATGGCGTCTCCATACAAAACCTTATAAATTTGAGTAAAACATTCCTTCGAATATCTCCCGCACGAAACATCGCACAGACCTGAACCTTTGTGAGACTGTTTGAATATTCATCTTTTTTTATCTCTTTGATTCTTGACTTAACTTGCTTAATGGTTTTGATGATGGTGTGACAGTGAAAGCCGGCAATTAAATCCTCGTGAACGATGTCGCGCCCTGCCAGTTTGTCTAATGACATCACACATTAAAACATGCGCCTTCATTGGTTCTTGAAGTCAAATGATAAAGCAGCCTTTGTTCCCTTACTTTATCTTTCACTACATTTTCTCTAGAGCGGTCGAATTTTTTTGAATACACAACACTCTCGCGCTTCGGCCCTATTAGGGCTGCCCCCTCGTCAGCCTCGCGTCCTGGCTCGGCTGATTCGTTGGCAATAATAAACAACACATTGCCGATTCACAACTGATGGCTTGATTATCTTACTGTAACACTAATCTTATGCCACTTGATCGATCTTTGAATGAAAGACTAATTCTCAATGTGCCGCATCATTGTTCCTAATATTCTAAAGTTCTGTAATCGCTAAAATTTCCGTCTGGGGGTTCTAAAATCTCTAAACGTTCTAGGGTTCTACCACATGAAATGATCGTTTTCGTGGGTTTTAAAATCTCTAAAATCTTTAAAGTTCTAGAATATCCATGGTCCATGTTGTGAGTCTAAAATTTTTGAAGCTCCAAAATAGGTAAAGTCCTTTTGGGTGTTCTAAAATCTCTAAAATTCCTAAGTTCTAGGATATCAAACAATCCTTACGGGGGTTCTGAATTCGCTAAAAGTCAATTCTAAAGTTCTAGAATATTAAAGTTATAGAATATTAATCGAGGTAGTTATCAGTAAATGAGTGCTAAAACGTGTAGTTAACCGAACCGTAAATTGAAAGCTAAACACTGAAACCAACGCTTAGGCTTACTCAATCTCGTAAAAAGTGTAGTTAACTAAACTGTAAATTGAAAGCTAAAATGTTACAAGATCAGTGCTTAGGGATAAGGTATTTGTATTTAGAATTATAGGTAAGCAGTAAAACCAACCAAACCTAGTGGTCCCTAGTGTGCAGTTTACACGTTCTAGAACTCACTTAGAGAGCATGGCTATTCTAGCGGAACTCTAGACATTCTAGACATTGTAGAGCGCACAGAGGGTAACATATAACAATTGTCGAACTCTAGAATTTAGATTTCTAGAACCGAACCTAGTGTGCAGTTTAGACGTTCTAGAACTCACTTAGAGAACATAGCTATTCCAGAACTCTAGACATTCCAGCCTGAGAGCCCAGAGAGGGTAAAATATAAAATTGTCGAACTCTAGAATGCTATAAAGCTTAAACTACAGTGGTTCTAGAATGCTATAGACTTATAATTAGACCATTTTAATTTCTATTTAATCAAGCACTTTATAGAGCTCTTCTAACTAGAGCAGTTCTACTGAGAATGCTATAGAACTTTCTTATGTCAAGACCTAGAGCGGTTCTAGAATGCTATAGAACTTTCTAATGTCAGAGCATTTTATATTTCATATTTATCACGCACTATATAGAGCTCTTCTAACTAGAGCAATTTTATAATATAGATCATTCTAATGTCAGAACCTGCACTTTATGATTAAAACGGTTACCTCCAGAATTTTTTGGATAAGGTTTAACATAATGTTGCGGATCTCTCACCGTTTATGCCGGGAAACCGGAGAACGGATATTATGTTTGCTTACCTCTTGCAGCTGCCACAGATTTCTTGAAAGAGACTTCAATCACGCTAGTGGGCAAACGCTCTTGCAGTGGTCAATCGAAACCGCGGTCTTGAATTTAGGACTTCAAAGTTCTGTACTATCAGAAACTCACAGCATGAGCTATACCTTGACAATGTTAATTTCGAAGATACAGTCAACTCTCCGCTAACGGACACTCTTGTAAGCGGATAGCTCTACTTACAGACACTGTTTTCTATTCCCCATTTTACCTTCCAGTCAAACTCTGTATTTGCATATTCCCGTAAGGGGAAACTCTCTCGCAAAGGGACGCGGACACTTTTGAAAATTAAAATTGAATTTTTCTTATGTTTACGCTTTCTCTTGAGCGGACACCCCACATGTAATAATTGACACTGGGCAATGAAATTTTATTTATTTTATCCATCAAAAAGGGACTGAGTGTCTATCATACAGGTTGTGTTTTCACTGGGACAAGTTTGACTAGTTAAAGTCGGAAAAGTCCGAAAGTTTAGTGAAAACAGTTCGTCCTAAGTTTAGCGAGTTAAAAGTGCAAGCTGTTTTCACAAGAAAAAAGAAGGTATTATCTCGCCTTTATGACCGGAAATTCCCGCAAAGTCATACTACCTCGCGAGATGGTATAACTTGTCCTGGTAAATGCCGCAGCCAATCACATTGCCGGTAGTGACAGATGCCAGCCAAATCGTGAGCTGGCAAATATTTTCCAGACGCTGGCGCTAACCTCGTGGTTCACTTTGCAAACAGTGCTTTTGAAATGGCAGACGAATTCACTCGTAATACTTTCCCGTTCCGATTTACAATTCTTCCGGCCTCATTAGATCCCTCAGTTCCTCGGCCGGGACCTTACTTATTTCACGGTGGCGGCATGCAGAACCCGCAATACCCGCTTTTGAGCACAAATGCTCTACAATTTATGCCATCTTCAGCATCTTCACCCGCATCTTCCCCAAGTACTGGCGAAAGCAGCTAGAACAGTCCGACCGAAGGATCTGTTAACCGAAACTGATGTCCCAATTGGCCATTTTTTCAAACTTGCGCGCTGTTGTAATTTGAATCTGCTGAGTAAGCGGCTAGAATTTCGGGTTAAATTTCACAGTGAAAACAGATTTCAAGTTTAACTAAATGTCGGTCTGGAAACAAACACCTAGAAAGAATGTTCAGCTAGTTAATCGGCCTAGTGAAAACACAATCACAGTTAACTCTCTCGCAAGCGGACACCATTGGGAATTGGAAAAATTAGCGTCCGTTAGCAGAGCTGTCGGCGCCTCTTAGGAGAATTATTCCCCTATTACACGTGACACTACAAATACATCTTGGACTCTTGTTTATGTCAAACGAACGGACAGCTTGGGGCAAAAAAAAGGTACATGTGGCTAGTGCATAGACCACTTTCATAAATGGTGACTAGTTTTACATTCTTTTGTATTTATGTTAATTTAGACCTGTAATTTTCTTTGTACATAATTGACATACAACAGTTTATAATGTGTTACCAAATCTTACAGTACCGCTCAAAGATAAGCGAACCAGCAACGCGTTGACAACGCGTTGAGAACGAAGAGTCCACGCGTTTGAAAATTTAACCAAGGCGTTTGCAAAACTAGTTTCTTTTCAACGCGTTTGACCTTTTTTATTCATTTTTGCCCCTTTGAATTGTGTTTTTAGTGTGTAAAAAGGCGACAGAGAGAAAGTAAACAATGTGCCATTGTTGACTGAAGTGGAGTCCCGAACGTCGCAGATTTAAAGGTTATTGAGGCTCTGGCTTTTGTTTCTGTACCCTGGATTCCAGAGGTTATTTTTTCGCTATGAAAAACAGATATGTCCAGAAATGCACATAATTAGATGCACTCGGTTCCAACTTCAACATCATTCATGTCTCGGAATACAGACAAAAAAACGTCACAAAGTGTCCCCCAAATGCTGTTCTTTAAGTAAAGATTAACTGCTGCATTTACCCAAAGCTAAAAAGAACGCTAACCTTTATACTAACCTTGTTGTTGAAAATAGGTAGCAATTGCTTAGACTTAAAGGGACACTTCGTTTTGGACGTTAAAATTGGGCGTACATCTAATTAGGCGCGTTTCTGGACATAAGTGATGAAAAGAGCGACAAAAGAGCGAGTAACCTCTGGAATCCAGGGTATTGTTTCTGTTCCTCTATACCCGCTTTCCCCGTCCCTGAGTTCCCCCTGACCCCGTAGTGGTTATCGATCCTCTGTACCCTGTGTAAGACACGTTCTGTCCCTGTGTACCTAGTATTTGTTGTTTGAGGTTATTAGCTGTTAATGTTTCACTATTTCGGAGCCCGGTATATGAGAGACTACCCAATTTCCTTCAAAGTATTTTTTTTGTTAAGAGAACTTGCGTCACGTCCTTGATATAAGTTATAACATGCACTGCATATGTATTTTTTGACTTGTACGTAATCAGCGAGGAGCTACCGCGAAACAGATTCTCGGTTATTATAAAACTTCGAAATAATTATCGATCAACAATTGGGTACCTTATGGAGCGTTTTTACGGCGAAACTAAAAAATCTTTCAGCAAAGCGGCACGTGTTGCCACGGAAAGAATCTCTCTTGATTTAGTACGCATTCTTTAATACACTTTCCACATTCCGCGAACGTTCAGTTCAGACGACGGTGAACTACGATGGCTAGTTCACCGCGATGTTTCTTGTGAAGTGGTCTTGCAGTTGATTAGAGCGGTAAGATATTCAGCAGACTAATCAGGGAAACCCAACGAGAATATAGTTCAAAACCACTTTAACATAGCATTGTTAAACGTATTTTAGTATTTAAACGGTAGATATTAGCATTTTTTTTCCCTAACAATTTTTCATCTGTTCGGATTCCCTAGCTGAAAGTCTAGTGATCCGAAAATTATAGGTATCAAAACTTTCCTTTTCGAAAATCTCAGCCAGAAAAAAGGATCTCGAAAATTCTAGGTGGCCTTTTTAGTGTAAAAATCCGTGAAAAATGGGCAATTATACCATGGTTTAGATGTTCGAAAATCCTAGGTCAGGCAGGCAAGCAAGGAATTTTACAACAAATGTTCCGAAAATTCTAGATCTCAAATCGTCTTCCGAACAGATATTTTCCAAAAATTGACGTTGGGTGCCCCTGACTAATTAATCCGGGAAACGTTTGCTATCGCCGCTGCTCCCTAGCCTGCTCGTGATGTTGACCTTTTGTGGTGCTGTGACCTTTCATCACCTCTCTGTTACCTGTTACCCATCTTCTTCGTGCCATGTGGCACATAAGACCTCTCTACTGAAGTTTAATTTGTTTCGCAAGGAACTGAAGGTGAGGTATTAATATAAGAAGATTATTTTCGGGATTTTTGGGGGGTTTAATTGGAGAGTTCAATGATTTAAAACGGATTCATACGTTAAATGATTCAGTTTTAAATCATTGAACTCGCCAATTAACCCCCCAAGAATCCCAAAAACAATCTTAATACGCCGCAAGCCGAACCTTGCATAGTAAAATGACGAGACAGTGTTTTATTTTGTGGCATTACTTTTCAAACGCATCATTGAACCTCTTTGGTGATGCAAATGCAGCTGCAAATGCAACTTAGAGGATTCGGAAGTCGAGCTTCAGAGCGATTGCAGAATACCCGCCCAAAAAGAAGCGTTTACCTTCGCGACACAAGCTGCACGTGAACTCAAAGCCCTTCCATCGAGGCTCATGTTTTCCCAGTTATAGTGCTTTCGTTTTCGCTGTCTTGTCAGCGCGTCATGTCGAAAAAGCTGCCGTGAAAATCGCCTTGGCCTGGCAAGAGATTTCACCAGACCATTAAGAAAGTCCAGGTGACAACTGTGATAAATAATTTCAGTTCATTTTCTGAAATGAAGCAAGGTACTTACTAGGTTACAACCACAGCTCTCTCACGAGACCAAATTCCCAATGAACACCAGGAGTCAACCATCGGCTTTGCTTCACACGCTTTAGAGTAATTCTCGTTGAAACAAAGTGGCAACGAGGATGTCCTAACTTAAGTGCTGATTGGCTCTGAGCATATCTATTGTTACTAATTTACTTTCGCAAAAGTTGCATGATGACAAAAGTGGCTAGCACATGCGCACTAGCCACAAAAACAAACGAATTTTTTACCAGCTACAATTGCAGGAACAGCAATTCAATATATATTCCCAGCAAGCAAGACGACTTAAGAATTCACAGCCAGTTACGTAAAAATATGCTAAACGTCCCAGCCAGCCCGATTACTTCTTGCAGAGCGGCTTCATTTTTGCAGAGCGGTCCCGCTGGGTACTCCTGCAAGCTCACGGTAGTAAAGATCTTTTGAAAGAATACCAAATTAAGGTGCCAGGGCAAATTGCTTATTCTACAAAATGCTCCTGGTTAAGAGTCTGAAGCCTAATTAGAACATCCAGAAGGACTCCATATGTGCCAAACTTTTGCTTATTGCCAAGAGAAAATAAATGAATTTGTTCTGAGTTATTCCCCATGTTGCAGTTTGGGAATTTCTGCCATCCGGGATTTTCTTGGGATCAATATCAGTCAGACTGTATGGAGCATGAAGCATAATGGAAATTTATTACCCAGAGGAAATAAATGGATTTATGCTGAGTGTGACATGCTTAGTTAATTATTTCCAATGTGGCAGTTTGGACATTTCTGTCATCCGGGATTTTCTGGGGATCATTCACCATTTGCGCAAGCTAGGCGGAGGCTGATTGAACAGAATCAAATCAATAATTCCCTCCCCACCCTCCTTACTTTCTTGTGGATGGCGGGTGTCCCCTCACCTTTGCTGGGATCATGTCTTCTATATTTGGGGTCACTCTATGTCAAACAGAGGGTATTGTGGCGTTTTCGCCACCTGAGGGGGGATCAAGGGCACCTCAGAACCCCCCCCCCCTCCCCCTAGCTACGCCCTTGTTAAATATATATATCTTACTATTAAAAACTAGATCATTGGATAATGCAATTCTAGAGTATTCCAGAGTTTTGATTGGCTTAACCGTCATTAAATATGAGCTATTATAGCATGCTATGCAAATATCACTTACTGTAAGCGTCAGTTTTTTTATGTTTTTACAAAATAAAGTAGGAAAAATTTATCATAAAGCTTTTTGTACAATAAAAAATACACTTGGATAATAAAAAAAGGTTCATTGCATCTTCCTCTCTAAATAAAGTTAACGTATCTTATCGTTCCATTGAATATTTCAGAAAAATCACGCTGACATTTAGCAACATAAAATAAGACCATATCCATGCAAATGTTCCCCTGGAGACGGAGATAAATAAAGAGCCCGATTCAGTCTGCGAGAGAGTTAAAGAGAAAGAAAGACGGCAACTGCAGCAAGTACATCACCTGGAAATGTAAGTTCACATTATTGCAATTGCTATAATATGTTACGAGCCCGTCAGAGAGCTCCAGAGAGCCCCATATATCATGTTCAACCCTTTTTCGTTTGGTTGTCACGTGATTGATCGAGCGTACATCCGTCCGTCTGTCCGTCCTTACAGACTAGGGTAGAGGGGGATGGGAGACTATGAGGAGGGAGGGGAATCTCAGGAATGCTATTTGTGCAACCGCGTTTATGTCATTGAAAAAGAATATTTAAGCTCAATTAAAGTTAATTTGAGTAAACTTAGGCGAAAGAAGGCGTTAGTTTACTTGGTATGCGCTGTCGACCGGAAAGTGTTACTTCGGCGCCGGAACATGAAGCTTTTGCAATTTTGTAAGATAAATCCTGTCCACATTCTCAAAATTATCATCGGCCAAACAAACGTCAATTAATGCCAGACAACGTGTTATATGGGGAATGAGCTCTGACCACATACATAAATAAGAAATTTAATGGAGGGCGTAAATGAACCCTTGTCCCATTTCTACTTTTTATTTTTGTGCTTGTCGATCTCTCCGTCGCTAGCCCTTAATCTTCCATTTAACGGCAGAGATGATAACATAAGCTATGTAACCTTGCCTTAAAACGTTGTGAATTATTCTAGTACAGGTAAATTTGCTGTCAAGATCTGACGTTGTTCGAGCCGTTGGGTAGAACCGACAGCAATGACAAAAAAAGACTCTCTATACCAATTTAAACAAGTAAAGTGAACAAGAGCCGCCAGGTCAGGTCGCAACGCTAATTAACTCTTTCACGTAAGGGCATGGAACGTTCTAATGATTGGAAATCTTATAGAAACAGATACATTGCTAGTTGTGTTTGTTGACTTCACGAGTATCCACAGTTTTTGGCTAAAATGTCTTTGACAAGATGTGCATTATCGAAGCAGTAAATTAATTTTATGCATGCATTTATGACGTAGCCTGGAAACGGCTCCTCAACCCCACTGTAATTCCTTTTAGCAATTTCTCCCTTCAGTGGATTGTGAATAAAGTCCAGGTTTCCAATTTTAAAACCAGGATCGAGCGTGCTCTCATCCATGAAGGTCTGCACTATCCCGATTGACACCTTCGTCAGCTTGGCAAGTTGCATGTTAGGAATGTACTTGGTCACACCGGAGAGTATTCGTTCCCCTCTGGCAAGCGTTTCTTTCTCATCAGCGAGGCCATGACAAAAACGTGAGAACTTCGTTTCCTGCTCACCAGAGGAAGTTGTTACAGCGATGTTGGTTTCTGGGGCGTAAGTTATCATTCCCACTCCATTACCTTTGTTGCAAAACATACAAAATGGACCCATGCAGAAGAACATGGACGGAACATTAGCAAGTTCTTTGGGAATTTGCACAGTAGCTATGGCTTTGAGACGGTTGCACCTATTTCTAAGTGAAAAGAAAATTCTTTTAGAACAAGTCCCTTTGACTACATTTTCAAAAGATGATAGACAGACTAAATTAACTTAAGAGCCTAAAATATTTCAGTACTGTTGTTTAAGCTGTCGTACCGAATGCGATTTTCCGAGGCAAGATGCGTAGCTATGGACAACTGTCTTCCCAGCTGTACTGAGGCAATCTCGAAGTTGCCATTTGTTGTAATTGGCGCCTACAGAAATCTTTGAGAGGCGTGGGAATTCTACGGTAGCCCACTAGTGCCCGCACTACTTTACAGCATATAACAAAGTTCCGTAGAAATGAGTCACCTCCGTAGAAATGAGCCTCTTCCGTAGAACTACACCTGTTCCGCAGAAATGAGACTCCTCTGCAGAAATGCGCCTCTTCTGTAGAAATACGGCTTCTCCTCAGAAAAAGGGATGTTACTTAGAGCGAGAACGGGGAACGGGGATCCGTAGTCTGGAAACGAGTTTACAGCGTTAAGCGTTAATCCGCTTGAAAATTTAAAATGGCTGACGAAACCAAGTAAAGAGAGTCAATTTAACAGATCTTACATAATACTGAGATGAAAGCAAAGTTTTTGAGACTAAGGCCACTGCTTTTATTCTATTGCCTAAAGAACAGTGGGCAAAACGGAGGAGGTCTGTTTCTGCGGAGAAGGCGTATTTTTTTTACAGAGAGGGCTCATGTCTAAGGAGAAGGCTTATTTGTAAGGAGGAAGCTCATTTCTAAGCAGGTGGCTTATTTCTAAGAACGAGGCCATTTTTACTAGGCCTATTATTTGTATGAAAAGGAGGAACAACTGCACATTGGAGACGAGTTTTGATGCAGAAACAGCTTTGTTTTAAGTTGTACAGCAGTGCCACTAATATAGTGGGCCACCGTAGAATTATGTCCAAATTACTGAAATAAAATAAATAGTAAATTGTTATTTTAAATGCTGTTCGCAGAGTGAAATCTCTCTTGATTTGCTTTTGAATTTGTTGTGTAAACAGCCAGGGGCACCCAACGACCAGTTTGTTGTAAAATGTATTATTATACCCCAGTTAATGAAAATAAATGTTATTAAGGCATTTTCAAGTGTTTTTCAGTGTTGCTGGGAAAACATTATCTGTTCTTTTTTCCCAGCAAGACACACAAGAAATTTCCCAGCCAGCTAGATAAAATTGGTTGGTTTCCCAGCCAGCTGATCAAATTTATTTCCCAGCCAGGACTTCCGCGCGCTTTCAAATCCCTCGATCCAAAACGACCGAACAAAAGCGACAAAACCGGGACTAACCAGGTTTTTTCCGCAAGCGCAATCACTCTGACCAGCCGTCGTATGTTTGTGACTACTCTCTGGGAGAGGGAAGGGGTTCTTTTTTTTTTTATTTTAATTTTTTTTTTTATTCGTCCTCAGTGTTCAGACTTTCTACAGCCAGCTAGGGTTGAAATGCTAGAAAAAGTGAGTAATTCCCAGGCAAAACCTCTATCAATAACAAAATTTCCCAGCCAGCTCATCGAAACACCTGTATTTTTGCCAGCCAGCAAGATTCCTCTGGGGAACAGATAATGTGAGGAACAGATTCGTTGGGTGCCCCTGAACAGCCATCGCAGGAAGAGAAGTTTAGCGTTATCCAAAACATTTTCAAGGAATATCTTAACCGCGTTTTGCAGTTACTGGTCATTTCGCAAAGTTCCGAATAGAAAACTTTTCGATCCAAAAGTCATTCGTTAAAATGCAATCTTCTTATTTGTGTGAAAAAGTGAAAAAAAGAAGAGGAAGGAGAAGGCGAAGGCGAAGGCGAAGGCGAAGGCGGAGGAGAAGACGCAAGACGAAGGCGAAGGCGGGGCAGAAGAAGAAGAAGAAGAAGAAGAAGAAGAAAAAGAAGAAGGAGATTGCGGCTCCTTGCTGTCGGTTGCATGCGCAAAGAACTGGTCAAATGAAACATGTTCAATCAACATAAAATATCCGATTACCTGCACACAGAGGAGATACCAAGCATTCTGTTGAACTTAGAAATGTTATACCACGATGCATTCACAACGAAATCCGCAACGATCCTCACTGCACCACCATGATTTGTATTTATTCCGTCTATGTCAAACCCCTTACCACTAAGAGCTGTAATCGTAACCACGTTGGTGTATGACTGCACGAAGACGTTTTCATTCCGCTCAATTTGATCTACGAGAAATTTTCTCATCTTTGGCCAATCAAGAAGCTCTTCCGCTGTCTCAATGGCCATATCAATGGATGTAATTTCCACATCTTTTTCAAATTCATGAGCCTCAAGAATTCGATAAATGTTTTCTGGTGGGCCAAACACTTCGCAGCTGGGATCTTCTCTCACTATCTTTGCATATTCTTGCTTTATGGCCTCGTAAATTTCTAAGATCTCTTTTGCAGGAACCAATGAATTTTTCATGATGAAGTATCTTCCTCGACGAAGTGGGTGAGACTGCTCTCGACTCAGCTCTTGCCGAAAGTGACCATAACGTTTGACGAATTTTACGGTGACATGCAAAAAGTACAGTGCTGTATCTTTGTCAGCATAGTGGAAACCAAGACTCAAGCGTCCCGGTGTGATATCACTGCTTCCTCTCATCAATTCTGGATTTTTTTCCAAAAGCAAAATGTTAAACCTTCCAGTCAATCCCAGTTCAATAGCAGAGCAACATCCCCCAGCGCCTCCCCCAATGATCGCAACAGTTGGGCGTAGACGCGAGTCTTTTCTTGGCCGCGTGTGGTGAGACCAGCATAAGAGACTCTACGTGGTTTTTCCATATCAGTTTTAACAAGGTGTGTTTTGTCCTCTAGAGAAATCAATGGTGATCGAAACTCAACCTAACGGAAAGAAACATGTCTATATTATATCATCTAAAGAACGAACTACCTCTTCTCCTCGCAAGCCCACAATGTGAGGTATTCCCAGTTATCCCTCGTATTCGAATATAACCTCGCGTAAGGGGCGATTTAGACGGTTTTTGGTAGTAGTAGGTTATTACGTCTCAGTGGCACAAGGGTTTCTTGAGTCTGATTTACACGACACGATTCAACCTCGCTCCTAGAGTATCTCTTCTTTGATTCCCTTTCCGCTCCAGAGGAAGGGAAGAAGAGACACACTGGGAACGAGATTGGACTTGCTCGATTCGTGGTGAAGTAGTCGCATACGAAAATTGTACGAAAAACTCATACCGTAAAAATCGCTCTTTAATAACACTTGTTGGTCACATCACCAATAATACCTATTCCCTGGGCTTTTCTTATGTCGCAACCGGCTTACACCCTCACGTAGGCGATATAAAATAGAGAACACTCCGTTTTCTGATGACATTGCCTTTTTTTACGTCCGTTTCACACCACCTGTGCTTCTGCATATGTTCGAGCTTAAGCTGCTGTCATAAAGATAAAAAATGAAGCTTGTACACCGAATTCACAAATAGCGGCCAACCTGGGTCGAGTTAGCGGCCAAACATGACATCGAGGCGTTGCAGGATAAAATATTAAGTATTTATGAGGAGGGAATCGAAGGAGAAAATGAACGATCGAAGTTCTCTATCTCTCCCACTGGGTTTGCACCCCAGCACAGGAGTAGACCGAGCTATTTTTTGAACGAAACTTCGCGCGTAAAAAAACACAAAGGGGGCACGTTCATCCAATCAAATGGCTTAAGAATAACATTGATACACCTCTCATTAGTATGCACAAAATTAAGTTAAATAACGGCGGACACGTGCAGTTGTAGCTCGAGTAAACAGGAGAGCGATTTAAATGAAAGTTTCGGACTTTCGTCTTCGGATGGACGTTGGAGCCCTTCTAGCGACTCATCTGAGGATGATTCCCGAACTTGGCGTGGTAAACCAGCAACATTAAGCCGAACACGAGCATTGAAACAAACCCAATGAAGCAACTCATTTATTCAGCACGTTTGCATGAGCGCTAGCAACTAAGGCAACAAAGTTTTGGCGGGAAGTCTAAAACTATAAATAACCTCATCTACTCCCGTGCTTGTGGCCCTTATCCATACGTTTTGAGGCTCGTACCCATGGGCTCTCGTCGACGTGTGGAAAACTACATCTAAAAAACGATGAGCTACGGTTTTAGCTGAAGAGTTGGATCGATTCTGCCTAGCGTTTACGAACTAAAGCTCAACTTCTAAAAAGGGCAATTTTAAACTTTAGCAAGCTTACATCGTTCGATCCGGCTTAGGCTTATGTCATTGTATAAAAAGAGGTCATCTGTTTGAAGGAATAAAAGAAATGCTCTTGTTTTTCTTTTTGTTGCTATTGCTTTTTTAAGAGTCGAAAAATACATCATTCAAGGGAAAGACATTTTGATCCAGATCCGAATTTGTTGTACACAAAGCGAAAAGTTGCTAAGCAGGGTGCGTTTTACGCTACAACGCCTCGATGTCACCTTTGGCCGCTAACTCGACCCAAGGTTGGACGCCATTTGTGAATTCTGTGTAGGTCTGCGACTTGTTCTTTCAAATTTCCCCCTTTTGACGTTTTAGCAATACATTTCGCCTATGCTGTATACGTTCAAATAATATGCGAATTGCTCGATTAATTAACTTTCATATTCGTCTATTACTTTAATGCCTGTAATTCGCCTGTTAATTATCGTTTTTGGGAGATGCTTTTATAACATCTTTTACCTCTGATTTTGTCAGGAAACTGGCTTGCGCTCAATTTGAGTCGTTCCAAGGAGTTTGCTTTGATTCGTTCTAGAATGGGTCGCCTAACATCAGATGTTAGTTCAATACAGAGCCTGTTACTTTGGTATTATCGTTTACATACTTAACACCCTTTTGGAACTTGATCCTCAGTGCGACTTTAGTCGTGAAAAGGACCGGAAAAAAAAAGGCGTGGGTTACTCTGTTCTTTCCGAAAACTTCCAGTAAGAAAGATTCCTTCCTTTTTTCTGTTGAAAGGAAGGCGCTCGAATTTTGGAACGTTGAGCAGTTCAGTAAGAGGACTGAGAAGAAGAGAACTTCGGGATTTTATCAGTGTCCTGACTGACATCAATTAAATACTATGAATTGCTAATGATTGATGAAAAACAGCAGGGGGCTGGCGGTTGTGTTGTTGCGGAACACAAGAGAACTCGAGGGGCCGCGAGAAGGCTCGAAATCTCTCGCGCTCCATAAAGAACCGCCAGCTACGCGAGAACTGATAGAGGAGTTCAGTTGCAAAGTATTTCGTAATAATTACGTATCTAATGATGAAATGGTATATGAAGTGAATCATATATGAACTGCGGATATGAAATCAAGTGAAGCTATGATCTTCGCAGTTATAAGCGCAATTTTTGCTCAGTTGGTTAGAGCGTCGCACCGGAATCGCGAGGTCACGGGTTCAAACCTCGTTGAAGTCCTAAAATTTTCAGGCTTCTCTACGCAATTGCAAAAATTGCGCTCATAGCTGCGAAGATCGTAGCTTCACTTAATTACGTATCCGTTGAAGCAAAGTAGTGAAAGATTTGTCTGATGACATGGAACAGCCACCAACTGCAAAGGGCGAAAACCTGTAACTAATGTAAGGCTTAAATTAAATAAATAAACAATGGTCTTACATTTCTTTCGATTTAAACAAAGCCAAAGTTGTTAGGGTTAGGGTTAGTAATCCCCCGAACGAAAAGTGCCCCCCAGCTGGGTAAAGGGCATTGACATTCAACAGCCACCAACAGGAATCCTTACGTGTCTCCTTGGTTGTATCAGAATGAAGAGAAAATCTTAACATACTGTCATTAACCGAACGAAAAAGTTCCGATCCAATGGCGTAAGCAGGGACAGGTAATGAATTCCCGGAGCTGATTTATCAAGATAGTAGAATTAACATGGTCCAAGCCTTCGCGGAACAGCCCGCAAACAAAATTCTTATGAAGCAATTACCACTATCTAAAGCATCATTTTAACTGCAGAATACCCTGAATAAATTCTAACTCGTTCGTTAAAGGACACCAAAGGCTTCAAGAATCATGTATAGAGGGTATGTCACGAATGAGTAGGTCCAACTTTTATGACTCGTTCTTTCAAATGTGGCCCTATATTCTGTAGTTGCTCCACAAACTTTTTCTTGCTGCAACGTGCTTGTCCCGTTAGGCGCCTGTATGCAACGTAGCACGTAACATGCAGTACCGGCCAGCAGGTGAACATTGATCCACTCATGCAATGGGTCCTCGTAAAATTAAGAATTAATTAATATCACTTGTGTTTTCAGAAGTTGCTGAAATTGCCCTCGTAATTTCAGCAACTTCTGAAAACACAAGTGATATTAATCCCCAATTTTTAACTCGGCCCCATGCGATTGCCTATACAAAAAGCTCTCCTATCTGCAAGAAAAACAAACATTTGTTACCTCAAATTTGTTCGTGTGGATCAAGTTGAACAAATGGCCAAGATATTTCCAGCAGCACGTAGCAATGTCCAAATCGTTTTGTTTCCATTTAATAAGCGAGGCTTTTTTGAGATCGCATTTGTGTCGACACACATTTGCCTCGCTCTGAGGCGCTTGCTTACGTTCTGCCTCACTTCGACGCGCTAACCCACGCGGTGATTCGTGTGCCCTCGGCGTTTATTTTGTGGAATCCCGAAGGCATACCACGTCTTAAAATCGGTGTTGCGTCTTTTCTTTGTTGTTTTTGGTAGTCACAAATGTGCATACCCCACGGATATTGAATTGAGCTCCGATCGGGTGAATTTACTTTTATACCCTTCAGTATTTCCAAACTTCCCTGCCCCGATTAGAACTCATATTCACGATTAACTGCGAGCGCGTTAGACCATTCGGCCACCGTGACGCACTTCCGTTGTCTACATGAAAGCAAATATTTGATGTGGAATCTTTCCGCCCGCCATGATTGACACAGTATTAAACTACTCGATAAAGTGGACAGATGCTTTTTCTTTGAGAAAGGCAAGCATCGACATTTCGCGAAAGACCTAGATGATGATGAACCAATTGTCGACGAGAGCACGAGGAAAAGCCGCTCGACTCGGAAAGATGTGGAAGAGGACTTGCCACGTGAAAAATAAAAAAAATCCTAAGAAGTGGTCAATATATGCAGCAATGCGCCGATCCATGGCGGTGAATTTTCCCGAAGATTTCTGCCCTGAAACTACTCAGCAGCCGGGAAAAGAACTTAAGGATATTAACAGCCAGGAATATGAATTTTACCGAAAAGAGCTGGTTGTTTCCCTCGGCGCCAAATTCAATAATCGCGATAGCCCTTGGGACAAGACTTTGCATGTAAAGGGGGGCTATCTTTTGCCCCTTAGAGAAGGGTGAACAGGCCCTAAAACAAAATGTTCTATTAACTTGCCCGACGCACTCTAGCCTGTCTCCTCCAATTACAAGCCCTTGGAAAGAACCTTACGATATCACTAGCCTTCACAACCTTTTCTCTGTACGCAAACCTTACGTTCAAATATGCAAAAAATATTTATGTATCGTACGAACCATCCATCCTCCCCCCTCAACTACTACATGTACGCCTACAAACATATCGAACGCACTCTCCTATGCTCCGA
>NC_090892.1:7514281-7521781 GCF_036669925.1 Montipora capricornis
AATCAAACTCATTTCCCTTTCAATAGTTGGGCACCAAGACTCGCTTCGAAACCGAGACAATTAGCAACTCGAAAATGGCCAATTTCCCATACTAGGCCTTGAAGTCAACCCTTTCCCGAGTAGATTTATTTAGAGCACGACTCCCTTGGGAGATTCAGCACGCCCACTGTTGTAAAAGCCAATCAAAACAGAGCTATCTTAGCGTCAAGGAAAATACGATACTTTTCACGAGAAAAACGTGTTCCTAAAGATAAATTTACTCAGGAAAGGGTTGACTCAAGGAATTAAGCCTGGTTTTCACGCGCGACGCCAGCGCAAGCGCAAGCGCAAGCACAAGCGCAAGCATAAGAGCGCTTATTTCACCGTGAAAACGGGGTTGACACAAGTACAAGAACAAGCGCATGCGCAAGCACAATGATCAATTTTTTTCCCTTTTCCTTGTGCTTGCGCTTATGCCTGCGTTCGCTTGCGTCGTGTGAAAACGAAACGCTGCATAAGCAAGAGGAAATTTGTTGCGTCTGGCCAATTAAAGCACTCGTTCCAGATTGCCTAAGCCTGAGCGTTTGAGCAAAATGGCGGTCGCCTTGGTTGATTTTGATGTTTAAGTCAACGTTCGTTCGCACTAGCATAAGCTGCTTATGCTTGTGCTTGCGTCCCTAGTGAAAACCAGGCCTTAGTGGAGATAGAGACTCCCATTGGTGAGCCCCTGAGGAAAGACAAAGCTCTCAGAAAACGCATTAAGGACTGTGACTACTATTGTTATTGCGCATACGTTCTGCGCATCTCGAGATAAATCGGATTTCCTATGGCTGGTGCTTATTAATACAGGGATATTTTTGCACGGTTCAAAACTATGCGGAGAAAGTAGAACTTAGCAAGTGCTCTTGGTATCCAAAAAGGAAATTGGGGGTAACCACGCATTTTTCAGAGATAATTAAGCTTCAATTTGGCAAAGAACGTCATACAATGTTTCGTATTTTAAAGCTTTTTACAAATATTGTTGATTAATTATCTTCGAAAAATGCGTGGTTACCCCCAATTTTCCTTTTGGATTTCAATAACACTTGTTAAGATCTGCTTTTCCCGCATATTCAGTAAACCGCGCAAACATACCTTTGAATTAGTAGGCACCATCCTTAATTGGCTAAGCAAACATAGTTTTTCCTACCTGATCTCGTTTAATGATCCGGCCGTACATATAGGAAGGAAAAGGTGGTGTTGGTATATATCGACCCGAACCACGAATCACATTGAGCTGCAAAAGAAAAAAGAAAAAAGACCGTTGCAAATCAAAGTTAAACAGATCAATTGACTCAGTTGAGACTTCAGATCGGGTGGCTCAGTCGAGAGTGTAATGGACTTTCAAGCGGGGGATCGCGGATTCTAATCTCAGACGGACCAACACTCAGCGTCATAAGAGAAGGTGCTGCCTTTGTAATTTCATCCAAAAATGGTCAGACGTCAAGACTTTCGGACCTCATTCAGCATTAGTGATCAACAAAACCTGGCCACATAAATAACCAACGACAATAGTCAAATTGAAGGAGTCCAAGAGCTAATTTAAAACAAGATGGACATGGTACAGGCCTGCTGATGATAAGTTATCTTTTTAGAGCAATTTTCAAGCCCTTGAAGAGAAATATGCTTTTGGTAACGGTGTTTGCAGCGAAATTAGTTCTATTTCAGTATTGATTACCGACAAAATCACTGAACTGACCTCTCCACTTTCGTATACGACTTTTCCTTGACAGATTGTGACATCGGCGACACCCCGACATTTCATCCCTTCGAAGATGTTAAAATCCACCGCCTGGGGACAAAAATTTCAAGTTGCAAGCAAGACTTGAATTGGAACACGCAATTAGAAGAACACAAGTAAATAGCCGCCAGCGTCCACTTTGAACCAAACCAAATAATTCAAATGAGCTCATACAACTTATTCCGAAATGGAAGCCATTTTAGTATTCTTTTGTTTCCATGCAAATTGGCCCTTATGGCCTCGCTTTCAAATTTTAAATTCAAAAGAATATTTAACCTTGAACGAGGCCACAAGGGCCAATTTGCATGGAATCAAAAGAATACTAAAATGGCGGCCATTTTGGAGTACGGTGTAATGCATTCAGAAGGCTACTAAGCGACGACAAGGGTAACTTGAGAGCTCCTTCGTTCTCTTTCTATAGAGCAGTTTGCGGTACTCCCGCATATCGACGACGTGACATCACCAAATTTGAGGCAACGTGGGCATGGAAAGCGAAAGTTTCATTCTTTGTTTCACTCTCAAAGCGCTCGTACCGATCTATTTTTAGGACACGTCGCCCGCCCACATTGCAGGACGTAAACGAGATGATTGAAGAAATCACAAAAGACTTGTGGAAAGTTCAAAGTTATTTTTTGAGTTGAAAACGTTGTCGTCGACGTTGCCGTCATAGATATTCAAGTCCTTACTATTTCAAACCCCCCGAGGCCCACTCCACTGTCCGATTCGCATTGATCATTAATTCAGTGGTCTAAATTTACAACTGGTCCACACTGACCTGATGATGTGTTTTAGCAGAGATCACTCGAGAGGCTTCAGGATCCCACACAACTATATCAGCATCCGAACCAGAAGCGATGCGACCCTAAGAAAACAACAAACAAATCACACCAAAGCGAAGAACGATCGTCCGGGTGAGCGTAGTCCCTCAGCAAGGAGGACAGTTTTGGGTTACACCGACGGACGTTTCGACATCCTGAGAGGACGTCAACATCTCAGGACTACACTCACCGGGACGATCGTACTTATAATAATCACTTTATTTAGAGTGCCCCTGTGATTAAAAAAACAAAAAACAAAAAACAAAAACACTTCCTTTTTCCTTCAGATTTTGAAAGTGTATTTGCGTAACACCTGTCTGGAAAAATGTTGAGCTTTGATTTTTATCCAAAGGCCGTTTACTTTGAGTGTAAGTTTTGGATTTCACGGGCCGCCATTACTCACGTTCAAAACTGACCGATTGGACCTCAGAGAGTTGGATCCAGGGAAAAGTGGCGTCAAAGGCTCACTGTGAACGCAGCTTATTATAGAAGCAAAACTCGAGTTTAAAAGTCTGAAAGCGCAAAACTCCCGTGCTACATATTAATTCTGCGGCGTACAAACACGTTGCATTCTCAAACTAGTCAGTCTTTGTCAGTCGATCCCGAGTGACATTTGTAGAAGGCGAGTGCTCTCACCACTGCGCATGCCCTGCTACCCTAACCAAGGAGTCCATTACCCACCAGTAAGTATCTGCAAGCTATCAGGTTTGTCCCCATCAGCGTCAGAAAAGTGTCTCTTTTTAAACCAAGTTTTGCGAGAAACATAAACAAAAGACCAAAATGAGCTAACTCGATGTTGTACCCAATTCATTTATCTCCCGGGGTTCAGTAAGATTCTTGTGTATTGTATTTTCGATATAATGTAGCGTTCGCATTTAAATGATGGTAAATTTCTGGAACAAAATGTTTTTTTTTCCCCAAAGGGTTTGACGTGGGTATAACATTGAGTTAGCCGATTTGGTCTACTGTTTATTTTCTGACGCTGATGGGAACTAGGCCAATTTGGGTAATCTTACTCTTCGGTGATGGACTCACGACTTCATTTAGTTATAATGACTCCTAACTGGCAAACAAACAAACAACCTACAAAACACAAGGATCATTGCAGACTTGTTTTTAACAGTTGCAAAGGTGGACTGGTAGCATAGTGCGTTACCTTTCGAGGATAAATGTTAAATATTTTAGCAGCGGTCGTACTTGTAACTGCAACAAATCGGCAAGGGTCCATCTTTCCCGAGGCCTGAGGTGACACAAAAGATGACCTGAGATTAGCCAAGAACAGGAGCAAATAACAAGGAGAGCACAACTTCATTGTACTGTACTAGTGGAACGGCGTTTTTACAGACGGTCACAGAGTTATTTTTAGATTAATTTTCCCGCGAAAACAGACCTTTCCAGCTGATCATAACTCTTGTATGAAAAATTAGAGCGGTTTTCAATTGAGTGTCGAAAGTATTTAGCGAATTGCTATGGTTTTGCATACGTCATTCAGTGAATGGTTCAAAGTTCTCCCGCCACTTTTTCAACCAAAACCAAAACCAATCGTGGCTTGCGCGTGCACATTTTCCCGCGCTTTGTGTCGGCTACGTGCAATAACTTCGAGTTTTGATTGGTTTACTGGCTTGTCTCCGTCCTTTTTGATTGGCCAAAGTAATTACTTTGGTTTTTCTTTTAAGGCACTCGAATGAAACTCGTTCTAGTAAATGAAACAAAACTACAATAAACGTACTTACCACTCCCTTTTCCCAAATTACTGACATCCTATCTTCGACACCTGTCCACAGCAAAAACAAAACAAAAACAACAACTGATCGATAAATTTAATAATACATTTAGACAAACACAAAGACGACCATTACGTATACGTTCTGATGATCTCGAGTGGCTGTGCATACCCAATACGGAAAAAAAATCGGCTGAAGTAGAATTTGTCCAAGTACTATAACCTTTGGGCTGCAATGAACGTATATTTAACATTATTATTATTATTATTCAACACATTGTGACAATGTTCAAATATGGCCATAGCGCGCTCAATATTCGTCGTGCGTACTCAACAGATATCCTGTGATGTACGTAATTTTGTGTCACGGGGAAAAACGATAGTTTTTCCAGCTTTTTTTTTTTTCAATAAACGTAGAAAATTGTGCTTTGTCATCAATGTGTTGAATAATAAAACAATTATCCTGCTCAATCATGCGAAATATCGGCTGATTTCAGCCATCTCGGCCTACAGCCTCGTCGGCTAAGTATCAGGCGATATTCCGCGCGATTTCGCAGGATACTTGTTAAATATTTAACTGCAGATGCCACAGAACTCGTCCCAACATTGTTGCAATCAGAAAACAGACCACCCAACCCCGAACTCCATGCTCCTCTCTTTGCGAAACTATAGAGAGTGGGTTCTTTAATGCCATTCAGAATTTTAAAAGCAAGGGTTGTTAGACGGGGCTACCGCTTACAGACCGAGAAGACTTAAAGGTCTAGCCATTTGGAGGAGTGATTGCAAAGGTAGCAATTCCTCTTCAGTTATTTAAAGACTATGAGTGTTGACAAGAGTTAGGTATACAGTATCGTCTTTTTACAAACTCGACACAGTAAAATAAATATAAAATGGTTTAAAAGTGCAATTAAAACGCGGTGATTCGAACCAATGAGACAGGCCATAAAGCTATGACTTGTGCTTTGACGTCAAGTAAGGTATCCCGAGACATCGTTTCTTGAAAGAAATACAGTGTGACATTTCAAGTGCGGGTTATGCACGAAATGGAGCCGAGTGATCCTCGCCCTCGGACTATTGATCCGTAGCCCTTGCGGGCTACGGGTCTAATTGTTAAATAGACACCGGAAAAGTTCAGGTGGCTTCAACTGGATTCGAACCCACGACCTCTGCGATACCAGTGCAATGCTCTACCGACTGAGCTTTGAAGCCACTCAGTTGGGAGCAGGTCAATTTGTTGGACTCGTGTGCTCCCATTAAGGACGGTGCCTACTATTGTTACTGCGCATACGTTCTGCGCATCTCGAGATACTCGGATTTCCTATCGGCGGTGCTTATTAATACAGGGATATTGTTGCGCGGTTCAAAACTATGTGGAGAAAGCAGCACTTAGCAAATGCTCTTGGTATCCAAAAAGAAAATTGGGGGTAACCACGTATTTTTCAGAGATAATTAAGCTTCAATTTGGAAAAGAACGCCATACATGGCTTTGTATTTTAAAGCTTTTTACAAATATTGTTGATTCATTATCTCCGAAAAATGCTTGGTTACCCCCAATTTTCTTTTTCGATTTCAATAACACTTGTTAAGACCTGCTTTTCCCGCATATTCAGTAAACCGCGCAAAAATACCTTTGAATTAGTAGGCACCGTCCTTAAAGAATTTGATGAAATAAATGTGTATATTTGAGTGCAGGTTATACACGAAATGGAGAAATGATCCGCGCACTTTGGTAGCTATGATTATTACAAGACGCAATTGCTTAAATTGTCCAGATAATTGTGACGATCATTTCTCCTTTTCGAAGCTTAACACCTATAACCCCAAACCATAGTTATAAATTCTTTGAGCTTTAGCAGGATTTCTATTGATGGAGTTTCACACGTACCATTGACTCCGTTTGGTATTTTTCTGAAATCATTTTTTCCAAGAGCCTTTTGATTAGCACTGAACGTACAATTGTCTGTTCCCGTCACCTGAAGATCGTCACTGCAAAAATTAAAAACCCACAAAATTAGTTGCGGTTACACTAGTTCCTTTATCCATGGGTAAATTGCGTTTTCCCTCGGGCAAGAACGTTTTTGTGTGTAACCGCTTTCCCTAAACCGAAACTGCCTTAGGGTTATTTCCACGGAGACATAAAAAAGAACAAAAGGCACCAAACCCAAGGTGTGTGTAACCAAAAATATTGCATCACGTGGTTCCTTAGGACAAGATGCCACAAGAGAGATTTATTGAGAAACAAAACAGATATATTGAAAAACACATCTTGCTGTTGGAAGACGTGTTACATAAATTCAATCTATATACAACCCTAATAAAATCATGTTTATTCAACTACGTCTAAATATGACTCAAACATCCATATATGAAACTATTCTTAGCCATATCAGTCCGTAGTTCAAACCGTGCTTCGGTAGTCACAGGTTCATTATAGTTTATGAGAGTCATTCAAAATGATGCCTTCAAACTGAGTCTTTGTGCATTTTATAGACTGAATCTCCTTGACTTGAGAAATGGCAGTTCCGAAGACGCAAGGGCCTCGTTCGGGTATACAATTCCCGTGGCTCTTTTTTGGGTTCTTTCCGGTTGTTCACTTTATAAGTACTGTGGCAAAACAAGCGGTTGAGTTTCACAAATGTCTTTTCGGGCCCGAACAGTTTCCGGGACTTTCGAGAAACGGTCCCCAATTCCCAGTGTCCTTGATAGCTCAGTTGGTGGAGCAGTGCAGCTCAATCGCGCGGTCATGGGTCCGAGCCCCGACTTAAGCTGGATTTTTTCCAAGCTTTCTCTCTTCGCAACTGCTTTTATTTGCTGCTTCACTGTAATGATCTCCTAGAAAAATCTTAAATAACAAAGACCACAACCAGGTTTTCTGAGCCCGCGAGACTGAGCACCCCCAGCAAACCATTGTTTTAACGAAAACCGCTGGTCAGCAACCTGGTTCTGGTCATTGCCGTCTAAAGTCTTCCGATCTCCTACTCTCATGTATTTTTAGCTGGCGATCACATGGTACAAAAACAGCCATACTGTAGAGCAAATTGCGCACTGGGACATCTAAAACAAAGCAACTTAATTTAAATTTCCTTTGTTTTAGATGTCCTAGTGTGCAATTTGGCCTCCAGTATGAAAATTGTTCCTTTTGTTTTATATGAAAATAAGGCTGCTGGTAATATGAGCGAAAACACTATGATACATGTATA
>NC_090892.1:7526781-7571781 GCF_036669925.1 Montipora capricornis
CAGCTGTACATCCATGGGAACATGATTGTATACAAATGTAGTTAACAAATATATTCCATGTTGCCGTGTGTCTGTTCAGTAATAGATCACAGATAACGTCAAAATGTGGTAAAAACACAATTGAATTCTGCGTTTACAGTGACTAACCTTTTTCTTTAACACATGTCTCCATCTCCTCACCAACCTCTTCACTCCACCAAGTGACGGCCATGTGAAAGGCATAATCACAGCAAACTGCAAACAATTATTATAGCGATCGATTTCTTTTATTGGAATCACACTGAAGGGCGGCATAATTATACAAATAGACATTGGTTCACTCAATTATAACCATTCACGCTTGTTGGATACGAGACTGGTTATAGCCAACTCAGTGCTACGTGCTTTGTTCGCTATTTACCATCTCATATTCAATAAGCACTCATGGAATAATAAATTATAACAATTATTGTTAATCTTATCATACCTTTCTCGTCAGCCCATTTCCTCCATGTTTCATATGCCTCTATCAGGGATTCCCCCTTCTTGGGTATCACAAAGTCAACTGCATTCAAACGAAATTGCATCATCACAAGCATGTGCACTACATAATAATTTATTTATTTTTTATGCTACTGTAACAGTATATTGAAAATTATAATTATCTCTATCACTAAGTTCTTAAGCAATAGTCTGTTAAAATCCTCTCTAAGACGATCCAACAAACATACTGTGCCACCACCTTTGTCCTACTGTACATTGTACGTTGTATGTGCTTGAGTAACTTCTGTACATTTGCAAAAATTCTTGTTCACTACTCTTTATTGTAAACTAAGGAAATTTATTGATGACACCATATGGAAACATCTGTTCACAAACTCAGTACATGTACATGTGTGACCTTCCACGGGAAAACGTACACTAACGCTAAACCGTTAAATTGACCGAAGCGTTAGATATCCGTTAGCCGTCCGTTAGAAGTTTACATGAAACCGTCAGAGCGTCAACTTCATCCGTTAGAACGTTAGTCTTATCCGTCAGAACGTTAGGTTCATCCGTCAGAGCGTCAGCCTCGTCCGTTAGGGGTTTAGCCTCGTCCGTTAGAGCGTTAGTCTCATACGTCAGATGTATAATAGTTATTAACCTTATCCGTTGGGCAAATCTTGGATTCTGTTGGCAAGTGAATTAATAATCTGTATCGATTGTTCCGGATCAGAGGATTCGTAGAGCGTCGTTTAAAAATGTGACCCTCTTTGGGAAAACCGGCCGTGTCCTTCTACAACTTAGTAGAATTACATGTAGTATAGCGCTTTTTAAAAAATTAAAAATACCGAGAAAAATGAAGGGTTTGTGTTCGACGTTCACCTCTGCGTACCAATAGTAAAACAAGGGTGGAAAGCTCGATTTCGGATCGCTCCAGCACCAAGCCGATTTTCACTGACAAATTCGCATCGTACAGGTTTCAAATCACGCACCAATCAAGCTGAAACTCACAAACAAATTCCTATCGTACAGGTTTCAAATCACGCACCAAGCAAGCTGAAACCCAGAGGTTTCCTTTCATGCCATTATATCTGAAATCCGTCCAAAACTCGAAGCGCTGGACCTCAAATAAAATTGAAAAAATCAAGCATTCGGAACTCCAAGGAAGCGTAGTTGGAGTTTGGTGTGACGGCTTGCAGCTGTCACAACGTTTGCTCCTCTGTGATTGGCTAATAAGAAATCATCATCCAATCAGAGAGGAGCACATGGCGTGACGGCTGCAAGCATGTATCTAAAGCCGGTATACGAAAATCCTGCTACGCATCCTTGGCGCTGGGAATGCTGGAGTTTTCGATATTATTTGAGGTTGAGCGCTTCGAGTCTTGGATGGATTTCAAGCTGAAATAACTACGCTAATAGGTAGAATGGACAATAAAGACTCCAAAAACGAAGACCAAAGATCGAAGACCCATCCTGCGCGAACGCCAAATTAAATGTGATTGAATGATGCATGACTTACCAAATTTCAACTGAAAAATATCTGTTTAACTTAACCACTCACCTGGAGTTTCTCGCGAGCTTTTTTGCCCCCTCGGCATCTTAACTGATGATACAGAACTCTTTTATCGTATTTATAGCAAAGAGCTCTCTTATGAACGCACCGCTTTGAATTTATCGTTACTTCGGCTTTGAAAACAACATGAAATGCTACATTTCTTTGGATGAAAATAATCATTTGTTGTATTTTACTTTGCAACTACAGTAGCTAATGAAGTAATGGATGCCGTGAGAAATTCACAATTTAGTAATGCATCGCATCATTGTGAGTCCGACGGTCAAAACATATCGAGATTAGCCACTTTTATCCGGACTTCGTTGCATTCAGCAGTTATGGCGCCATGGGCGCGCCTCTTCGGAATCGTATTTTAAAAGTCACGCAATCGTTTCTGGTGGCCTGTCTACATCGTAGTATTCTTAAAGCAAAAAACTCGCTGAAATGTGCATCCGATTTGTTTTGGCCAGCTCGCGATGGTGCTAGTACTTCAAACCATGGCCTTTGTTCGATAAACGGTAATCGCTCACTACGTTGTGGTGTCATCGATCAGCCTTTCGAGCTTAGAACTAAGACTTGGTGTTAAAGCGCTAAGGCAGAACGTTAGAACTGATGGAAAGAACGTTAGAGCGTTGGCACAAACCGTTAGAGCGTTAGCACAAACCGTTAGAGCGTTAGCACAAACCGTCAGAGCGTTAGTAAAAAACGTTAAACCAATCTTCAAAACCGTTAAATATCCGTTAACCGTCCGTTAGTTTTAAGCCGTTTAACGGGCAAACGTTAGTGTACGTTTTCCCGTGGAAGGTCACATGTAGAACTATAAAGAATGCACTCACTGTCACTTATGTGAAAGAGAATTGAAATCCTACATGTACAGTGTAATGTGTTAAAGAAAACACAACAAATATGTGAATACAGTTGAATCTGTGCCACATAAATGCCACATCCTGGCTATAGTGCACTTATAACTCACTGATCATGGTAGTGCCACCAGCCAGTGCTGCTCTCGTTCCAGTATAAAAGTCATCAATTGATACTGTTCCCATGAATGGCAACTGCATATGTGTGTGAGTATCAATTCCACCTGTAGAATAATTGGGCATAAAAATAATTATTATCATGGAACAAATTTAATTAAGCAAGCTTTATATATATCTTTCCCATTTTAACACAAAGATCAATCAGCGATTACAGACTGAAGTTGCTGATGAATATTATTAATGTTACAGGATGTGAGGTTTTGTTACCTGGAATAACAAGTTTTTTGTGTGCATTGATCACTTTTGCCCCTCCGGGAACAACTAGATTTTTACCCACGTCCCTGAAAAATGAAGTAAGAAAAAAAAACAGGGTAAAAAAAAGTAATTAAAATTCATGGTGTCAGAAAATGGATGTGCAAAGAGACTAGACAAGTCACACACAGCTTGCACTCAAAATGGGGCATTTGCCACTCATCAAACAAGGATGAAGATTTGTACTTGCAATATTGAATATTTGGATCCTAAAATTTTGATGTACACTGTATGACATAGTTTCCAGAAGCATGATATAGCTTCACTTAATTTTGTTTTGGACACATCCAGCCTTGGTGTACATGAAGATAAATTATACATTATACATAATTATTTCATGTATCACTTTTTTTTCATACGTTTGAATGATTAACAACCTCTATAATATTATGCACATCCCCTCAACATCTATGTCCTGCTTCCCCATTGCCTCCCCGGAGTGAGACTTGTACATTTTACTGTGCCTACAGTAATTCCAGACAATTTCACTCGTCAATAGGGTGATGGTGACAGGAGTCAACATTATTGACCAATTGACTCCTAGCAGTGAGACTTAACAGATTTTACTCTGTCTAAAGCCAGAGGATTTTATTCGTTAACTGGATGTGTCCTAAGAGCACCTGAGGAGTCAACCCTAACCCTAACCAGTCAAAAACTATGTTTCCTCCATTAATCCATTGACTCCTGGGTGTGAGACTTTAGGATGGTGCCTACTATTGTTATTGCACTTAATGTTCTGCGCATCTCGCGATACTGGGGATTGCTATTGGCGATGCATACTGATACAGGGATATTTTGCGCCGTTTAAAACTATCCGGAGAAAGTAGATCTTAGTAGGTACTCTTGCTATCCAAAAGGAAAATTGGGGGTAACCATGCATTTTTGAGAGGCAATTAAGCTTCAATTTGAGAAAGAACACCATACATTGCTTTGCATTTCAAAACTTTTTATTCATGAATTACGTGTATCTCCAAAAAAATTACTGCGTGGCTACCCCCAATTTTCTTTTTGGATTTCAATAACACTTGTTAAGATCTACATATGTACTTTTCCTCCATCATGAACCCAGGCAGAAATACCTTTGAATTAGTAGGCACCATCCTTAAGGCATGGTCAAACGAGAGAGAGACTTGATAAAGAGTTGAAACTCTTGAGAGCTCATGAGAGTCGATAAGAATGATTGACAGTTGGCCAAATGAGAGCTAGAGTTGACAAGAATTTGTCGAGAGTTTCACGTGCAAACAAAAGAGAGAGCTTGGGAACCACCCTGAGAAAACCCTTTCTGACATAAATATGGCAACTAGCCAGCCGGTACACTGTACATTCAGCCTTTGTGTTGTCCTTAGTCCCGGTTTCCAATGTCATAATTTTTTTTTTCCTTTTTTATCTTAGCCCAAAAGAAAACAGTAAATTAAAGTCTCTCAATCAAACTCTGAAAATGCAAATTCTGAAATGCACAGCAAGACCAATGTTTGAAATACAGGAAATACTGGGATTAAACAACTTCTGCCCAAGTCCTCTTTCTGCCTACAGCTTTAAGCAGAGATGGGTTCATCAATTTGAACTGAGTTGATACCGTATGGTACTAAAACTGAACAACATAAATAAATTTGAAAGCTGACGTTTCAAGTGTTTTTGAAGGGCTAACATGCAAAGCATCACCTTTCGAATTTCTTTATGGTGGCCAGTTTGTGTTTCACTTCCGCATCGACGCAGCAGCAGAGTTTCTTTAGAAACTATTACCACTTTAACCATCTTTATAATAAACACACTTGACTGTAATTTCTGTTACATTCTTACTTAATCAGTCCACTCTCAATAAAAACATCTGCTTCAACCATCTCATCATCATTGACTACAATGCCACCCTTTATAAGGATGCGATCTTTCTGAGCCTGTAGAAAAAAATATCCACATGAATGACCTTAACTCTTTAATAGCCCCTAGTTCTAGACAAAACATTTTCCCTTTACTGTAAACATTCTTTTTCCCTTTGTTTCTCATTGTGACACAATGCATCACAATTACACTACAGTGTATAAGGTGCCAATTACACGATCATTGTACTTCCCAAGATATGGCTGAAATTTTGAGAAAATCGTCACCCAAAACCTTTTGCAGTGCACTCTCTTATTGTATATGTAATTAGGTGTATATTCCTGTATGCATCATGCACACCAAGAATGTCACTTCGAACTCTTTCATATCATACTTGTTATATACTATGTAGTACTAAGTAACATGACTTGCATAAATTTGTGCTTCATGGAAAGTCATTTCCTAGAAAGAGAAAAGTGATGCAGGATTTTGTACTTGTTGACTATCATCAATTGAATGATATAATAATTATTGATTATTATTTACTTGAAATCATGAAATTATACTCAAACCTATCAGCAAGTTTAATAGACAACACACAGACTTTACAAATGAATAGAGCATAAAATGATGCACACTGTGATAATTAGTGTAACAACAGCAAGTGACATCCCACTTAAAGGTAAAACTAAGAAATTGCAGCTATGCTTCTCCTCTGGGAATAAAAGCAAGCAAATAATGCTCTTTTTTGTTTTTTTGTTTTTGCCAGATTGTAAAAGAGTCTAAATTATGACAGATCTAAAATTAAAAGAGATGGGGCGATACAGTATATTTTGACTTCATCTAAACTCCATAAAATACATGTAATCATAACAATATTGCATACATTGTATGTTAGGAGAACTTGCTCATTTCCTGGTTTTACAGAGATACATAGTTTTGCGTTTTTAAATAAAAAGATAAACTTGATACCTTTTTCCATACTCTAATTTACAGATAAATGAAGATCTATAGAATATCTCAAAAGCAACATGGTTCTAGTGTTTTTTATTTCATTATTTAGAAGCCTAATATTTGCACAATGGCAATCACCTGTCATCTTAACAGTGAATACAATATCTATATTCCGATGAGAAAGTTATATTGGTGATTTGATGCATACATAAATAGATAGCACATGTCACATTTGACGGATTTAGCAAAAGCGGAAAACGGTGCCTAATTGCTTTATTACACATGTAGCACTTGTAAAGCTCTCAAAGCGCTAATCAGACGCATTAATCAGAGAAGTCAAACAAAGCCTGGGCGTTTTGAATATTTATGATGAAAGACGCCACTTTTGTAAGTTCATGGTGATACAAGTTAAAATTGTTATCTTACTTAAACGTAAACTAATAATATTAATCTTTCTATCTTAACTCTCAACACACATAAAATCTCAACAAGGTAAACAACAGAACGTCAAAAAAAAATCAAATTCGCCAAGCCGCGAATAAGATTTTTAAAAGCAGCGCTTCCATCTTAAGTGGAGAGAACAATAAACATTGTTTTCTAAATAATTAATTCGTACGTACGAGATTCATGACAGCACCTGAAATGTGCAAAGTCAAAGTTTTAAAAGCAAAACAATTCCAAAGATAAAATAATAAATTCTCGCAAACGGATGAAGAATGAACACGTACCATTCAGGGTCGAATGACTAATTTTTTTTTTTCTGTAATGATAATTAAAGTTCACCCTTTGCAAGTCTACAGAGAGGTTTAGATGAAGGGGTAGTTTCTAAAGAAACTGTGGTGCTGCGTCGGTGGGGAAGTAGTATACAAAAATTTGGTTTATCAACGGAGTTGATAATGTAAATTGACCACCGTACAGAGATTCTAAAAGCTGACGTTTCGAGCGTTAGCCCTTCGTTGGATTCGCTCTGACGAAGGGCTAACGCTCGAAACGTCAGCTTTTAGAATCTCTGTACGGTGGTCAATTTACATTATCAACTCCGTTGATAAACCAAATTTTTGTATACAGAGAGGTTTAGATCGTTGTTTACAACAGAGGTATTCAAAGTTGTTGCGGGAGAGGAGAGTTATGTTAACCACATCTTATTTGGATGCCGTACGATAAAAATCAAATAATTGTATCAAAGTTCAAGAGACAAAACATGAGGCTACCACGATCTGGATTTGCAAAAGCTTGTCTTCAAAAAGATACCAGCAAAGCGTCCCGCTTCAGCTCTGTAAATCGAGATCTTATATTCCGCGATTTTATCTCCCTATATAGCTCTTTAAGGTAATTCTTTGATTACAAGTGTCAATAAATGTTAGCTTACCATTGCAGAAGCCATTTTCAGAGAGCTTATAATGACTGCAAATATCCGAAGTTTTGAAGTTGAAGATGTCTAAAGCGTTTTGTAGTTACTGAGTGCGTAGCATTGTGGGACAGCATAAGATGGTAGCATTTCCGTCACGCTTCGACTTTATTACGTGACAAACAAAACCACAGCACCTCACTCACAAAAATTAAAGCAGTGGTACTCTCGTGGACAGCCTCAGTTAATTAGTTCAGAAAGGTCATAAGTCCGAATCACTTTCTAACTTTATGTTCCACTCGGCACACAAAAGAAAAGATTCATAAGTTTATACAGTTTTCTTCGAGAACTAATATAACATTTTGATTTCAAACACGTGGACGTCTGAAGTAGACTCTGGACTGGACTGTGAACAAAGGACAAGAATATCTCTGATGGACGCATTCGAATCACGAGTGTTTCCAAATATTTTCAATTTACTGGCTGCAAGGTCGCAAATCTAGAAGCGAATTTTACATCGTGTGACTCGTTGATGCTGACAACATCTCGTCGTTGACTGATCATTATTTCCTCGTCTCCACTTATAAGGGAAAGAAAAAAGTCAGAAAATGTGTGATTTGTAGACATGTTCCTGCTTCGTTAAGGTAATGGATATTTTTTTAACGTTTTAATTGAAATGATTGAATACTTAATCGCCTGTTGGAGGTAAAATGAGCAAAATATTGCTGGGTGATCACATTTTTTTTGTTTTTCGCAATGCTTACACACTCTGTTACACATATAACAATTAGTAGGCGAGGTTGAGCAAAATATCGTGATTTGTCAGTGGCGAGCAGATCAATTGTTTGCCGCCGAAGGCTGAGACAAATAATTGATCTGCGGGACACTGACAAATCACGATATTTTGCGATAACCGATCCCGGGTTCAATAACTGTTTTGTCATTCGATGCCTGAGTTTGTTTTTCACACTCCAAAGTTAAATCACTTTCTGAAAGCTCGGGAAAGCGAACGGCTATTTTCACACAAGAGCGTAGTTTCAATTGCGCATGAGCAGAATATTATTTGCAGCAAAACATTTATCAATCTCGTTCCCAGTCGTCGTTCCCTTCATCGTTTGACCGTTTCTTCAATCGTGCGCAGAAAGACTCTGGGGACGAGATTAAACACTTATCTGTAGGCAGTCATTTGCAGGTCACATTGTGGGCTCTCGGCCAATGAAAAAGAAGGAAAAAGACATCAAATGATAATACTTTATCTGTTTACTTGCAAATCTTGCCTTTATGGTTATAAGTGTTCAAGATTCTGGATAGGTTTTCAGTCACTTGCTTAGATGGCAGTGCCCTGTGACAAAAAAGCCCTTTACGTTTCCTTGCTTCGGTTCAAATAATCTCAGGTGTTAGTAATACACACCCCTCTGTAACAGAACCAGTGGCATTTACGATCTTCGGATAAAACGCAAACGGGCCGGTAAATTTTCCACTGGGCTGCCTAATTCTCCACTGGGTTTTTCAATTGTTTACCGTTTTTTGAAATTACCGTTTATAATACTCTAGTCAACCCTCTGAACAAAGTTAAAGCAACATTTAAAAAAAATTAAAACAGTTTTAAAACTTTTATGGATTACTCACCCCTCTGATAACAGCGCGAGAGACGGTCGGAAATGGCCATAATGTTCATCGTAGGCATGCAATTATGCCGCAGCAACTGTTTCCTCTACCTCTTCGTTTCCTTCGATCTTGTTAGACCAAGATTTCTTAAGCCTCGTTCTCCCAAGTTTCATCCTCTGTGTCTTCTGTCTATCTGGCTTTCCTCGGCCTCATCTTTATTCAGTTTATTTGACTGCATTGCTGGCTTGACGAAATCTTCAAATTGCTCTGCTATCTCCAGAATTTTGTTGTCATTTTACGTTTCTTTTGACATCAACAATTTCGTTTCCGCCATCGTAACAGCCTCTGCCAATGACACAGTCACTTCATTGTCGTTTTCATCCCAAAACACATGCGCATATCCCTTGGAGGAATTCTTCCAGCTTGGATCAACGGAAAAGCAAATGCTGTCACCATCACTACCATCTCTAGCAGTTTCAACCAGAACGTTCCCACGGACTCAAGATCGTGGACCTAGACTTCTCAGTGATACATGTAAAGAATGAGCGACTCTCAAAATATAAATAATTTACGAAATTAAGGCGACTACCCCTACAATTTCAACAAAATCGGCTACCTTCGTTAATGTTGTACCCAATTCAAACCCTTTGGGAATAAAACGTTTTGTTCCAGGTATTTCCATATCATTTAGGTAAAGGTAAAGTAACTTTATTTAACGTCGGTAGTTCCTTCAGCTACGAGGCTGGTATAAATGGAAGCCGACGGTGCGCCCTTTACCCGTCTGTCAGTGCTCCGTTTTACGGATATTTAAAGCTATAGCTACACGGATCAGAGGAAAGTCGAAACAGACGTTTAAGTCACCGAGGATCGAACCCGGGACCTCTCGCTCCGAAAGCAGTGCACTAGCCAACTGAGCCACGACTGCTCCTAATTTAAATATGAATGCTACGTTATAATGCATACAAATACACAAAAAAGTTTAACCCAGGGAGATTTGAATTGGGTACAACAACGAGTTAGCCAATTTGGTCTATTACTGCTGGAATCAGTTGAAACATCTGCATGGATAGAATCTACAAGCACAGCGTCTTTATGGGGACTCGTTGATTCACGGTGAAAATATGCAATCCTCTATTGGTGCAACATGTAAAGGACGCCTGGTCGCATACTGGCCAATGATGGTCGGAGGAGTTCCACACTTTCTTTTCCGGAAATCTCTCAATGTTTTCACGGGCCTGGATTTGGTAGCATTGCGAATTCCCCTTATTTAGCTTCGTTTTCTCTCCCCCTAAGCATGCTCACATACCCTCGCTCGACAAAACGTCATTGTCCCAATGTGTAGCTGCTTTCTCAACAAAGCTGGGTCACTTTCCGACCTTCCATGTTTTAAGTTCGCCTGTACTTTCCGCGAGTCCTCAGTTGTGAAGCGATTTTCATGTCTTTGTTGAAACATTGTCCACATTGTTAGCGCTTCTGAAAAGCACTCGTTTTCCTCAAGGCCTACAGTAGTAGCATGCATGTACGTAGAGAACACCTCGGCATCCGGCCTCGTTCGCCTGACACTGACGTCAGTTTTGACACACAGTGCTGCCTGTGGTAACGGCTTGGATGATGAAGTGGAAAGCCTCAGTTGCCACACGTTTGGAAAACTGCAGAAAGGTTAGGTTATTGCCTGAACTCTTCTCAGATATATAGCCAAAAGAAAAAAACGGCAATCAATCTTGTACCAAGAGTCTTAACTTGGACTTGTCTCAGAAGACTTTCCTTTCGGGTGTACTCAAAATAGTTTGACAAATATTGCACCCCATTCAAAAGAGTTTCGTAAAATCCCTCTGCTGTGCGTGAAACAGCACCGGTGTAAGTTCTTATTTCCATGATAAGACACCTTAACCATTCAGAAACCAGGGCCACTTCCCGCCATTTACAGTCTGGTGTGTTGCGAACTGTATGCAGTTATGAGTAAAAATAAAGTAAAAATAGAACTGTAACCAGGATAATGCATCGTAAAGTTATATTGTTCTGGGGAAAGATTGCGTGACGATGTCCATATGGGAGGCTCTGCATGTAAGTTTGTGTTTCTCTTTCCTTTTTCTTTCAAAAATAAACCAAAAAATAAATTGTTTTCTACTTCTTCTATCAGAACGCTGTTTCGCCTTTTTCAGACATACCAAAATTATGTATGCTGGGTAAAACTATGTAAAAATCGCACCGGGGAAGCTACAAAATGGCCGGGTAAAATTAAAGGTTTTACCAGGTACCGGGCAGGCTAAATTTTTGCCGGGCACAGCAAAAAAAAACCCGCTGGGTCGAGTTTCACTGGGTCTGTTACAGGGATGTAAAGTGCAGGTTGAAGGTCATTGTCTTACCATAAATGAAACAACCCAAACCTTTACAAAAAATGCTAACCTTAGGCTTAAACATTATCTAAACCATAGCGTCTAGGCCTAATGTTAGCTTTAGGAAGGGTTTGAATTGTTTCAGCTATGGTAAAATCTTGAAACCCTAACCTTCAACCTGCAGTTTACACCCTCCATTAGTGACAGAAGACAACAAATCGTGCTCCACTTTCCGTTTTGACGAAAAACACACCTGTATCACCAATCTCTTTCGGTAGATTACTTAATCATTACTTAATAGACAGCTTACTATTTAGAGTGGGAAGGTCTTATGAAAAATAATGGGTGGCGTGTTTTTTTTTCTTCCTTTCATGTTGGAAAGGAGGGGGGGGGGGGGGGAGGGGGGCTACATGTATATGTTAATTTCAATAAGGAGAGTAATCAGTTCAATGGGAATAGTCACCCACTTGCATTAGCTTCCCCCGGGCCCCCTCCCAATAGTAACTTAAGTATGAGTTTCCTGCTCTTAATATAAAAAGAAGAGCCGATTCAACGTAGAGTGGTTCTTATCCGCTCTTGATTTTATATTCATCATTTTCCTATAGAACAGTCAAATCATTAATTATTTGATCTAACGTTTACCAGTAGGATCACGGAGCCTTTTCATTCACGTGACGTGATCAGCAGTCATCATGCTTAAAGCTTTAAGCCGAAACAAAAGTCACGACAGCCCACTTCACAATCTGACCAGAAGTAGACTCTGTCCCACTCAACGTAATCTTAGACCGAGATCAAGTAGACACGAAATACCATCGAGTACTTACTGAACGAAAACGCTCCTTGTTTGGTTCGAGAAAAATAATATAGTACTGTGCTGACCCCATCTGTAATTCAGACCTATGCAGTAGGTGGAATAAACCCACCCACCCACCCACCCACCCACCAACCAACCAACATGGAAGTCGTCGCAATGTGCATGTTCTTTATGGGACTTATTCGCGCGGCGGCCATATTGGCCATACCCTGCGAGCAGAGGCCCTTCGATCTTCCTAGATAAGTCGGGAAGAGGAAGGGACCTCTGCCAGCCGGCTCGACTTTCTTTGATTTGCCGCTCATCCAAAGAAATGGATGAGTCAGTCCAGTTTCAACTTGCCAAACCTGTTTTTTTTTATTTGTGCGCATGATCAATCGCCACGCGTCATCAATATTTTTTAAATTTACAACAGCGTGACAATTTTTAAACTGTCTAAATTCCCATGAGAATTTTTCCGTATGTCGGTTACAGAAGCTAGTTTACCAGAATTGAGAAACCTATTAATTTTTTCAGTAAAAATTAAAATGGCAATTTAAAAACTTGAACTATCTTGAGGAAATGATTCCTTGGTTGTCGTGTGTTTGCCAGAGTTGTTCGAAAATATCCGTTACTGTTTGTTTTGGTTTTGTGGTTTTGCGGTTACTAGTCAGGCGTAACTGACTCCCGAATACGTTACGTTTGAATTTTTAACGCATGCTCAACACGAAATGTCGAGCCGGCTGGCAGAGGTCCCTTCCTCTTCCCGACTTATCTAGGAAGATCGAAGGGCCTCTGCTCGCAGGGTATATTGGCCATAGACAATAGATTTCGTACCCCGAGATTCGAGTTGAAATGTTTTGGAACGAGTTTCGGTGCGCAAAAACAAAAGTTTTCAATCCCTCGGGACTCAACATGACTGCAGTTTGATTAAGGCCTATTGTTCCCAGTTGCTTCCTTACGGAAGCTAATCGGGCCATTGCAAATTCTTGCACAAGGAACGTTTAAGGAGAAGAAAATTGTGCCATGCAATCGAACAGAAAAAAGACGGTTATATCAAAAAGAAAAAAAAGAATTATTGCGAAGAAATTCTCAGAAGAAAATGGCTTCATCTTCCCTCCACTCACACCCTGCCCCCTCACAACCCCCCTAAAAAGGGTCATTGCTATGTGATTGTGCCAAAAACTTGACATACATGTATTCGCTGTCATATTGGTAATCCTTTTGTAATTTAAGATGTCCAATTACCTGTATAAGGCCGCCTCCACCAGTAAATTTATCACTTTACCAACCCATAACTCAGTGCGTTTTCTTGGGCTCTTCCCAAAAGAACATTGAATAATTATTCAGTTCAGCGGAGCATGGCACAGTCCCAAGAGGAAACACCTTGCATTGTGTTTATGTAAAGAACGCCCCAAAACGTAGAGCATTATGGTTGGTGAACAAGTTGTCAATTGGGGAGCCAGTTCGAGCAACCCCAACGAAAACGCCACAGCAAGATATCTCTGCTCTGTCGTAAGTATATAGCGAATATTCATTCCATCTTGTTCTCGTTGAGCGATATAACCGAACTACTCTATGATTGACGTGTAGGAGGGGGTTAATTTCGCGTCGTTGGAAAAAGAAACACGAAACGTGTACCAAACGAGTTGGTAAAAATGAGGTAATATAAATTAACCACCGTAAGAGACTGAAATTTGTGAACTGAAACGTAAACAAAATCTTAGGACCGAAACGATCCGTCAATATCACCGACTGCTCTACATAAATTTCTCCAAACTGTCAGTCTGTTCAATAACTTGTACACTCCGAAGAAAGATCTACGTAGGTGAAAGAGGGAAAAAAACTAGCAGACCGCTCGCTCGCTATAAACGACATAGGCGCGTCGAAACCAACTGCACGCCATTTTAATCTTCCTAACCACTCTTTTCGCCGCAACAAGTCAGAATAAGTTTAAAAAACTTTAATTGGATTTACGTCTCCCTCCTACATGAAGTTATCGTATCCGTTCCGCATGTCAAATTTTGGCCTATAACTACACCAAGGTGACGCAGAGTTCCGCGAAAATCTCGAGTGGAATCAATGAACGCTTTTCAATATATTCGTGTATTCCTGCATCATGGTTTCACCATTGGCGCAGCTCGATCCTTCTTCTCCAACATAAGGAACTAAAGGCCGGAGCACAGTAGTCGATTGTTTGTCGGCCGACGAAAAACCTTTACTTGCCGGCTAGTGTGCGGTGTATTCATACAAGTCTGCAACAAGAGCGCGGCTTGTCGGACAGCATCTGACAGTGCTAGATCTCAAAAGGTCTTGTCGGGCCTTGTCGGCAAGTGTGCGGTGGGCCAAGATTTTTTGTCGGGCCTCGCGCGCGCTGCGACGAACCAGGAAGTGTCATAAGAGTCACGTGAGCAAGCGTCTTTCCAACACGGCGGAGATCGAACAGATTTTTTGAGAAGTGAACACCTGAAAAAGAGGACAAGCTTGTAGCAAGCTTTTGGATGAGTCGGCGCCCAAGCCTTGGCGCAGTAAGTCGCGACACAAAATCGGCCATTGTGTGGCAAGGCGGTGGCCCGACCAATTCTCAGCTGATTTTTATCGGAAAAAAGTTCTGCAGCTCTACGACAAAAAAATCGCCTAGTGTGCAGCGGCCTTAACAGCTATTTCCAATATTCGCTCTGACGAAGGGTTAACGCTAGAAGGGTCATGTCACAATTCTTTTACCTTTATCATATCGGCTTACCTCCTAATAACTGAATTAGCCCGGACGGTCTTACAAACAAAGATAGAAAATGGACGATTCTTCGTTGTATGCTAACATTGTCTCCAAAATCTTAAATTTTGTCATTTTATGTTGCTGTTTTGCAGAGTGTTTTGCAGAAAGAAATGTACCAAAATGCATGCGTGCTGCATGCACATGCAGCACGATTATTTCTCCTTTTATATTCAATAGCAATCTGGTTCTTTGACGTTGTCTTTGTTGTCTTTTCTAATGCCTCTCTAACAACGTTAGGGAGTTTAAGAAACGACGACGGCTACGGTAACGATAACGCCAACAAAAAGTAGTAATATTATTGGTTGAATTAACCAAAATGATCGTGTTGCGCGTGCGGCACGCATTTTTGGACATTCTTCCGTACTCGTCAAAACTACTACGTGAAATGACCAAATTGAAGGTTTTGACGACAACGTGGACAAACTGCAGTGAATCTTTTAGTCTCACTCTTTACTTCAAATCCATCCGTACCAATCCAGTTATGGGACACTTCGCCCATATTGTATAATATAATCATAAAATACTTAAAACAGCTCAAACTTGTATTTTGAAGTGACGTTTTTGACGCCGTAGCCTTCATGGTTTCTCAAACAAAAACGTCATTTAAAATTGCATGTTCAGGTTTATTAATCTTTTTCATCGTTTTGTCGATTTGTCTAACTTCTAAAAACTAGTGTAACTTTCCAGGAACTGGATTAGGAGGTGCGGATATTGAATGTACGACAGAAAATTCAAATTCGCTATCTTCTGTTCACGTTCTCCGCAAAACTTGAGAATTGGTCGTTTCACGTCGCAAGTTGCCGAAAACGTGAAAGAAATGTACAAAAACTAAAAATGCACGTGCAGAGCGTGCAAAGCTGATTTAGGGTGCGTTCGATTGACCGCCGGAATGTTTAGAATAGAAGTTAGAAATCCTTCGCTTTACGGAGATTCATATTACAATGTCAAACACCTACTAAAGTGAAGCATATACATACACATACATACATACTTTATTTGGTCTTGCAGGTTAAAAAAACTGGCAGCCATTGGCTGATGTGGACCTGCATTACTAATATACATATTTACAATTAATAAAAAGACCAAATATGTACAATATACTAATAGTAATAAAATAATGCTTATTAATGTCAATTTATTATCCTTGTTGCTTCAAAACGCCAGACATGTGTCGTCCTTCCCCAGCTGTTCAAACGATGGATGGCACTATCCCCCGGATAAATCACTGAATATAGAGTGGATGATAAGTCATAGCAAAACCAATTGCACTATCCAATGTATAGTGATTTTTCCGATGGATAACGTTGTCCACGTTTTCAACAACTGGGGCCAGAATTGCAGGCCCAGTTGTTCAAAAGATGGATAGCACTATCCACTGGATAAAATAAAATCACTATCCTTGGAGAACTGAATTGGATTTACTAATGTTTATCCGCTGGATAGTGATTTATCCGATGGATAGCGTTATCAATCTTTTGAACAACCCACGCGCCAGGAGGATACGTTTTTTACCCGTTGTAAAGCATATTGATGCCTGCGTGCTAAGGTCCAGAAACAATAGCTTTGCGCGCTCTGTCGGTGTGAGCTTTATTTATTGGTCGACCACAGTTAAACAACGCCGTGAACCAAATTTCAAGTCCTGTTTAGAGGACTGCGTGAGCTGACGCTTAAGTTTGAATTCTATTTTCATTTTCCACTTAGTCGTTCCACATGGAAAATATGAATGAATATTCGCGGAATAAAACTGGTATGAACGGTGTGGATGTTCGGAGAGAAAAATTGAAAATTTACCGATCAAAAATTTGGTCATTTCGCGCCGTTTTATCATGACGAGGACGGCAGTGAAATGTGTCGAAATATGAAACCTACGCACGCGGCGTGCGAAGCTAGTGTTTTTGCTCAATAGACCTGTTGTTTTATGTCGTTCTCATAGACGTGGCTGCTATCTACCTATTGCTCGCAAATATTTCTGCGCGAGCTCCTGCGCGCGCTAGTAGCATCCTATTGCGCAATATGATACGCTCCGTGATTGTGACGAGTCGTACAGACGACCGTTTTGCTTCGCGGTCTTTAAAAATTTGTTTTCCAAGGATTCTCTAAGTTATTAAGTCGCATTTCATTTTAGAAGACTAAACATGGAAGAGAGTTCTTTCATGAGTGAAGACAGCGAAGGACCAGAGAATGCTGGAAAGATCGAAGAACTAAGCAAACATCCCAATAGTGAATCAAGCAATGGTGGGCACGGTTTACAAATGCTTAAATCAAAACTTAAATTGTTGGAACATTCTCTGGAAGATCAACGAATCACTTCTAGTTACCTGAAGGAAGAGAGGGACAGAGCTGTCGATCTCAATAGGGCACTGCAGAGAGAACTAAAGGAACTTAAACGCGAAGAAATCGCGAGGGCAGCACGTTTCTCGTCTGAAAGAGAATCTAAACAAGTCCAAAGCCACCAGACAGGTATTTACCAAAAATTAATAATGGTAATAGGATTGAGTGGAGTCCAATTTGGTATGTTATCACGCGAGTGATTAACAAAATCGGACGACCTCGTAGCGGGAATTTGATTTGTCATTATTACGAGTATGATTAAAAATAACAAACAAACTGCGGTTATAAACACAACGAGACAAGGCATGTTGTAAAACTTTTTATGAACTTGACGTTTCGAATGCTCCAACATACATCTTCAGAAGTAACGGTTACCTAAAGTACAATTGAATTTAAACACGAAGACTAATATACCAAATAAGGAAAGTAATGACATTGAAAAAGTAAATGAAAATTAAAAAACCTACTGGCCATTTATATTTTTTCAAGCAGACTTAACTAGGTCTGTTTATTTTCATTTATTACGTACATGCCTTGTCTCGTTATGTTTATAACCGTAGTTTGTTTGTTATTTTTACTCAAGTTGAAATGGCCGAAGAACAAGAGTGTCTACGATGTAGTATGAATAAAGAACAAATTGGACGACACGAAGTCCTGTTCCCAATTAATCATAACCATTACAATTTCCGAGAAAACAAAATTAATGCACTGAGTCTCCTTTTTCACTGTCTAAAGTTACAAATTTGTCCATTTTGGAAAATCCCCAGTTTGGTAGGGTAAGTGGTTGTTGTTATGGTTATTGTGATACATTTTGTGGTTGGTGGATTAAGCTGAGGGCAATTTAATATGATTGGCTGATCTAACCGTCCGATTTCAGGTATCCGATTACAGCCAAATGTCCGATTTCCCTGTCCCATTTCAACCCCACGCAATAATTAGTGCAAAATAAAGTAGTTTAATGCACCAATCAAATTTAAGAAAATTGTAATGGTTATGATTATTGCAGAAAAACTGTTGATCTCTTGACCAAAAATAATGGTCGCGACGTCTGCCTGATGATTTCATCTGAGTGAATAAACCTTTGTGAATAAAGAACACTGCGGAATTCTCGTACTTCCATCGCGCCCAGAATCGGAGTCTTTTTTCAGCGATTAGAGGATATTATTCTTGCGCATACCTTCATCAGGATTCATGGAAACGATACACCTTTAGCCTTGTCTCTTGCCAGCTCTTAGATCATTTGATGATATTTTTCAGGGCCTCTAAACGAAGAACAGACTTTGGCGAACTATATTCTCGCCTTTCCCAGGAAATGCACCCTTGGATTGGTGAAGAGAGTAGCTCTGTTTGTCTGGTGGACAGGAATGTGGGTAAATCAAGGTCAGTATTCACGAGAAGTAAATATTTCAAAGCATGTCCCTCTTCTAAGTCTAGTTATGTAATAATACGGGTGTATGCTTGGTTGAATATCACGACAGTACAGATGCTGAAAGAAATGCATGTTTAAAATGCGGCTTATAGACGAAAGATGCTGATAGACGTAATCCTTGCACTTAAAGTAAAGTAAAGTAAGTAAAGTAAAGCAACCATATTTAACGTCGATAACTCGTAACAGTAATTCAACTGACAAACCTGAGGTCGACTGTGCCCTCATTTTACTCTCTCCTCCCCATCAGTGCTCCGTTTTACGGGTATTTAAAGCTACTTAGCTACACGGAAAGGAAAGAAGTCGAAACAAGGATGCGAGATCCGGGAATCGAACTCAAGAACATAAATTCGCGTTATTGGAATCACTTCGAAACTATTCCAAGCTTTTTAATATGACAAAGGTGTAGCAGTCCCTCAGGAGGCGCTTAATTTAGGGGAGAAAACTAAAATTTATCTCCAAGTGCTGACGTTGTCCAAAAGACCTCAAATTTGGCCATTTCACGTTGTTGTTTTGCAGACGACGGCAAAGAAATAGACAAAAAAGAAAAATGCACGTGCAGAGTGTGCAAAGCTATTGTTTTTGCTTACTAAATATGCAGATTTGTGACGTTCTCGTTGCCGTCGCCGTTGTCGTTCCTAAAGCTCCCTAAGGACGACGACGACGGCTACGAGAACGCCACAAAACAATAGGTTTTAATTATTAGCAAAAACAATAGTTCTGCACGCCCTGCACGTGCGTTTTGCAGTGTGACACATTTTTTGCCTTTCTCGTCTTGACAACGACGTGAAATGATCAAATTTGAGCTCATGTGGAGGACGAGAGCACCTGACGATGAATTTTAAATTTTCTCTCTAAATATCCACACCGTTCTTACCAATTTTATTTCTGGAATGTGCACACATACTTTCCATGCCTATCGACTTTGAGTAATCGCAAAATTATTACAATGACGGAAAATAATATTCTTAGTCAACGTTCTCGAAGCCGTCGTCGTCGTCTTTGCTAAAGGTCCCTAATATCTACTGCTGCCTCTTAAACATCCACGAGTTTGTCATTTTCAATATACAGCGTTCTATACACGGCCCCACAAGCTTCAACACGAGTTCCCTCTTTACTTTAAATATACCGGTAACTATGATTTACACTTTACTTTACGTCTTGCATACGCCAAATTAGTATAAATTGGTTCAGTTTGCGCATCACTAAAACCCCCTTCACTCTCGTACAATAACTTTTCTTAAAAGATTAAAGAACTTAAAAGTTCTTGCTCTTCTTCTCTGCAGGACTGGGTATGTTGCGAATCGAAAACAAATGGGTCGAGCTAGATGGAGTCAAGTGTGAGTTGGAACAAGAAAATTCAAGACTGCGCCAACAAAACTACGGTCTGCAAAAGCTTCTGACGGAAAGGGAATTCGAACTTGTGGGAGAAATTGAACGGAACAAAGAGCTAACCAAAAGAGTGAGCAGAAAATGTAGTGTTGTTCCTTGCAATTGTGGAAGAAATCACTCATTCGAGACAGTAGCCAAACACGTTCATGCCATTGCAGACTATTCGGAATGCTTGAATCAAGAAATTGATATGATAAAAGACCAGATGGAACAACAATTTGCCCAGTTTGAAAAGGTTTGCCAGGATATCGATCGACTGACGGAAGGCCAGCGGTTACTGGAAAAAAAATTGAACCCTAATGACTGTCACTCTACCACCACTGAATCTTCAATGGAATTAGAAAAAGAGAAAATGGCTTTATTAAGCAAAAAAGTCCGTGAAAAAAACCCAATAAGCTCTAACGAAGATAAGAAATTGAAACTTAAAAAAGTCAATTCCGAGCTAAATCGTGCTTGCGGTTTGATTTTCTATGGTTGTCGCAATATCATTGTATTTTTCTTCGCCTTCCTCGCACTTGGCTTCCTGTTTCACTTTCTCTTGGTTTCTAGTAGTATGAGGCTGCCTTCCATACCCGTGAAGGAGTATTACGGGGTAGATTTATTTGCGTTATGGTGTTATTTTGTTAATTGGATCTTTTCACTTCTGGTAACAGAATAATCATTTGAAGTATAAACTTGACAAAAGATAAATCCTTCTGCACGTGTAGGCAGTGAAAAGACTTTAAAGACATTTGCTAGAGGTAGGAAATCATCGTTTAGCCTTTGAAATGTTTGTAATTAAAATGGTTTTGACAGTTTAGAGAGAATAAATTAAATACCCCGAGTTAAAATTCACTAGTTCAACAACGTCCTAAGGAGTATACAGAATAGCCGTTCTTGGACCAGGGGATCTCAAGGCCCTAATCCTTTAATAATCCTAGCCCCAATCCATAATGCAAACGGCTTTTAAAGGTGCTCACCGAGGGCCACAAGTTTAACAGTAACTCTAGCTGACTGTCACGTGTTACCCTCGTGAAAATGAGGACCTATAGTATAGGTCCTCATTTTTACGAGGGTAACACGTGACAGCATAATACTATTACCTTTACCTTTGACGCAAAGACGTCTTTATAATAATAATAATAATAATAATAATAATAATAATAATAATAATAATAATAATAATAATTGTCGCTGCTAATCGCCGTCGCAAAGTACAGCAACGACGCAGCTCAACAAGGTCGAACCGAAAGCATACAATGGGGCCTCTGGCAGCCGCTATACGGTCCATGTGTGACCTTGGAGCACAGCTTACAGCCAGCTGGAAGCGGCTGTATGCTGCTTTTTGCAGAGGGGGGAAAACCGGAGAACCCGGAGAAAAAACCCTCGAAGCAGAGAAGAGAACCAACACAAACTCAACCCAGTCACTTATGGCGTCTGGTCCGGGAATCGAACCTCAGCCACATTGGTGGGAGGTGAGTGTTTTGAAACTTGACTAAAATAGCCTGACACTGCCCCTTTAAGCTTCCTTTAATTTTTTAAAGTGTTAATTTCTTTTTAATTATCCATTATTTTTTTTATTAATCATCGTTTTACAGTGACAAGCGTAACGTCGTCATAAAATCCAAGTGAAGTGTGCAAGACCAGAAAAACTTTCTTTTTCATGAAATTCTTCCTTTGTTCAGCTTTCATTTCTTCCCAACAAACTTTGCAATAAGCGAGAAATTTTAACAATTTGGGGCTGTTACAAAAGTGAGGTTTTTTCTTTAATTATAAATCTCACTAGAGACAGCCTCAAAGGAAATTCTGAATAGAAACATTAATCAAAGTATTTTTCATTGCCCGTTGATGAGCGTCTTAAGGTTAAAATGTTCTTCCATTATAAGAAATACAAACAGCGTGACCAGCACCAGGGAAACCCCCAATAACAGAAAAGATGTGCAATGATTCTTCATTGTCTTTCCTAGCATCAGTACTTTGTTACATTTGAATTCAGACCTTGATCCATGATGCCTTTTATGCACCCAAAGTAAATCTACCAGGAGATGATGAACGCATTCGATGTTTCGCTCGAGTTTGTTGCATCTCTCTCTCTCTTGCTGAAACCTCTTTTCGAAGATTCGGTAATGCTGCCGTTGCTGGAGCAAATCGTTACTTCGCCTATCAAGAAGCTTTGTCAAGTCTTTGGGATAGCCATACTGCAATAGCTTTTGCGCTTCCCACTGCTTGCGTACTGAGGCAACTGGCACGCTAACGCGTCTTCTTTCGTCCAAGTCACTGACATATTCGCCTGGATATTTGCAAAAAAATAATTGGACTTTGATAGTACGCGAGATATGTGTTGTCAATTCCGCAAAACGGCACACTAAACATAATTTGGTACTTGTGACAAGTAATGAGATCTAGTATTAACTTCACCTCAATTTTAGAATGTATGAAATTTCAGTGATATATTACTCTATGGTGCGTTTTCTATGTCAAAATTCGAACATGTATTCGGCCATTCAAACATTCAAACATTCAATTTAGCTATTCAAAACCTTCTGTTTGGAAATTCAACAATTCCAACATTCATTTCGGGAATTCAAACCTTCAATTCAATTGAATGGCATTTGAATTGTCGAAATAAAAGTTTGAATGGCTCGCATGTTTGAATTTTGAAGGTTTGGATTGAAGAACTGAAGGGTTGAGATTGTCAAATTGAGGGTTTGAATTTCCAAAGTGGAGGTCTGAATTTGCCGAATTATACGTTTGAATTGAATTTGACACCAAAAACACGGCTTAATTAATATTCAGGCTGCAGAATGGACATGAAATGAAAGTTTAGAAAGATCAACTTACATAGACGCAAATAGACAAGCAACTTCAGCAACTTAAGCAAGGGCAGTAGCAAGTGTATATGAGGCTCCAACAGAAAGCCCTACTCACTGACATTTCAAGCCAGGAAGGAGCTGGTAAGTCGGGCGCGAGTTTAAGAGATGAATAAAATGCCGAATGGACATGAAATGAACGTCATTGGTGTTAGATGTAAAATGCAAGCAGTTGCAGGCAAGCCTGACAAAAAAAAAAACAAGGCGTGAACGGGATTCTAACCCGTGACAGTGATCACAACCCGAATCCCGTTCAGACCTTGGATTTTTTCAGGCTAGCTTGCAACTATTTTGTCGGGGCATTCTGCAACTTACGGCTCCTCGTTTTTCCCCCCTGTTCATTTTATGGCACTAGTGTAAAGTCTTCCCTATACCGGTTATCTCCGTCACGTCCGATGACGTTTTACATACTCGTTTCTTACAGCTTCTAAGAGCAGGAACGCGTCAGTACCTTTTCAGGGCTGTTGAATTGTAGTTTTCTCTAGTTAACCTTACCAAAGGACAGGTATTTGTCAATAGAATTTAGGCTAGGAAACCTTACAGTTTTTTGCAGCTCTGAGTAAAATGGTCGGCAAAAGACGTTTTGGACGGGAATTGACTAAGACAGAACACCGTGGCTGGATGTAAAATGAATGTAACCAACCGGCAGATACAAAACACAGGTCACAGGTCACAGGGCACAGGGCACAGGGCACATGTCATTGTTTTACCAATACAGAAAGTATCCTAAACATTCATAAGAGCTAACCTTAAGCCTAAAAACGTTTGTTTAGGCCTAATTAGGCCTAAGGTTAGCTTTTATGAATGTTTAGGATACATTCTGTATTAGTAAAACAATGACCTGTGACCTGTGACCTGTGCCCTGTGACCTGTGTTTTGTATCTGCCCGTAACCAACTCGTCGCTACGCGCCTCGTTGGTTATCTATCACTTCATATCCAGCGCGTCCTCGTAGAATGATTATCAACTAGCTTCGAATTCCGATATAGCGCTGTTTGCAAGTGCCGTGCAATTGTTCAGAGAGAGAGAACTGATTTTCTAATAAACTGATTTTCTAATAAAATTAAACGGGTTATAATACACCTTATTCCAAAATGGCCGCCATTTTAGAATTCTTTTGTTTCATTGTAAACTGGCCCTTTTGGCTTCGCTTTCAAACGTAAAATTCAAAAGAATATTTAACCTTGAACGAGGCCAACAGGGTTACTTTTCAATCAAACAAAAGAATACTAAAATGGCGGCCATTTTGGAATAAGGTGTATATCCCACCTAAAGTGAAACTGGAAAGAAGAATTTGTTTGTATTTTAATTAAGTATAAACTAAGTTAGCCTTTCAAGTTTTAAAGAACCCTCAAATCCTATATCAAAAAACCTAAGATGGCGTTAGCCTGAGTAACTGGCGGTTTTATTAGGGAGCTTAAGCACGCCCGTTTTTGAGACGCGGACGGCAACCGGAAGTAAGCTGTTTTCCCTTTTAACTTGTCTTGACACAACCACATTTACATTGCTAAGTATCTTTTCTCCATTAGAGATGATTAGTATAAAAATCTGGGAGACACCACTGTCCTGTCACTTGAAATGTCTTCCGGTTGCCGTCTGCGTCTCAAAAACGCGCGTGCGTAAGCTCCCTAATTTACGCGATTAGCGGCTCCGCCGCCAAAACTTTATTCCCTTCGTCTAGAATACCGCCAGCTAAGCAGGCTAAGGTGGCGGATTCAAACTGAGTCCTTCCAAAGATTTAGCATTTGTGTTACAGCTGTTGCTAGTCGTCACACGCGCCCCTCAACCACCTTTTTTTTTTCCTTTTTCGAAACGTAAGTTTGGTTGACGTCAATCAAATGTATTCGACTGTCAACAAGTGAAGAAGACTATTGTCGTGGAAATATTTGATTGACGTCCACCTAAAATTTAGTTTTGAAAAAAAGAATAAAAAAGTCGTTGAGAGGCGTGTGTGACTGATACTGAACCGCTGTAAACAGCAATGAAGGCTAGGACAGGGTGCTGCTTGTCACAAAAAAATATAACAAAACAAAATGCTATCTTACTTCAACTGACTCTCTATTTTAAATTTTCTTGATGCCTTCAGATCCGTAGCAGGTATCGTCTCCTACGCAGCCGTTCTTTGTGTGGTCATGCAAGGGGGAGGAGCGTTTCGTGACCACACAAAGAACGGCTGCGTAGGAGACTATAGCAGGTAAGTACTTAGCGAAAATAAATTAAGTTACTTTGATGTTTTCGCCGAAAAAGCAAATTTCATCCGGACGTTTAACGTTTTTCGTAAATATTATGTAATGACATTCTTATGTGCGCGCTTAAAAGTAATGCGAGGCTACCTGCCTGCTTACCTTCATTTTGCTGCTTTCCTTGTTCTAGTTCCCTGATTTTCTTTTCTTTTTGAGCAGAATTCGTCCGCTCTTGAAGTAGCTCGTTCTTCAACTTCATTATTTCTTTCTTTAGTTGTTCATTGCACGTCCTCTCGGCATCTCGTTCCTTTCGCATTTGGTTGGTTTTCCCCTCTCGGTCGGCCATGATTATCTCCACCTCAGATAACTTTCCCACGAGGCGTTTAAGGCAAAGTTCTGCGTTGTCGCAGTCTACTGTATTTGAATTTTTATCCAGGGCAATCATCAAGTTGAACCTGAAAATATGAAAAACATTTCAAGAAATTACGCTTTCATCTCAGCCGACGGGCTTCATGAATAACAATTGCGCAGAGCATGTTAAGTGCTATCCTACGCTTTCTCTAAGAAGCACAAAATGTGGCAGTTTTAAAGGTGACACTCACCTTGTATCCACAGTAATAAAATTCCAAACGTTTCTTACTCTAGACTTCGCCCAGGTTGGCGTTTCTCGTGTGCTTGACCTTCAATAAGTGAAAGTGCTTTGATTTGTAAGCGTGGCCGAGGAGAACCACCAAAATGTAATGTAAAGCAGCTCACCCAAAAATAATGTCAATAATTATCTTTACAAGTCAGAAACAACGGTAAAGAGCAGTTTGTAGGCGATATCTTTGACCTGTGCATCACAGAAATGAGGAAAATGCGGCTTATTTAGATTCACTGTGAAACCAAAACATGTCCGTTTTTGTTCAAGTATTTAACCTGAAAGTTATATTCAAGTCCAGAGTTGCCAACATTACACAAAATACTTAATTATATAAAAAATTATGCACAATGAGAAATTAAGAAATGATGGCATGCGTGCAAGACTCTATTTTGTACGAAAGTCGAGAGTCTGCGAGATAATTTGAGCCTATTTAAATTCACTGAAAAAGATGTCGGTGGAGTTAGTTGGTACGCGAATAATAATTAGGTAAAGCTTAAATAACGCCAGTTTTTTTTTTTACAGATCCTTACAGAACCGGTTTGTAGTTTGATTGGCTCGTGAAAAACACTTTGTGTGTCCGCCAACTCGTCTAGATAGCCAATCAGAGGCCTTGTTTGTTATTCTGTTCGTTTGACACCCGCCGAAGTAATATGAAATTGTTTCAAATCTAATTTTGCTATTCCTTACTAGTCTTGTTTTGTATTTATAAAACACTTCTACCCTAAAAAGCACCAGAAAAAGTTTAAATACTATAGAAAAGATTTAAATGACCAAAAACAGATTATAATGTATTTATGTGACGTGTTCGCTTATGAAAACAAAGACAGACATAATAAATAATAAAGTAATTCGCGTTGGAATATAAATTAGTTAATCCTGCAACATGTTAACAACATTTTTCATTTTTTTGTTTTAATGTATGGTGCAATGGAACGCGTAGACGTAGGGGAAATAAGAAACTTCGAATTAGCAGGGAATACGATGTAGCGTATAGCAAGGAAATCCAGCCAGATCGTTATAACGGAGGTTGTATAACTAAGGGTTCGACTGAATATAGTCGGCTGTAATGAAAAACTCATGATCTTTAAATCTGCAGTCTTCATTGGCCTGGGAATACGAAATAGAAAAACTAGTTCATGTTCTGTAATTTCCGTTATCCGCAATTTGTGCGTTACAAATCCTCGTGTTTTCCAAACAAGACTGGTTGTCTCCAGAATTAAATGTGTTCATGATTCGCCACATTAAGACCTCTTCAGTCTTTGATCTGTTTTGACATCTTTTTCTTACAACATTTGAGACTGATCAATCTTAAAAGTAAGAGAGGTGGACACTGTAAACGCCCTTTTTATACCGAGAGCAGCAACGAATATAAATACAGTACCTATATTTTGCAAATAATCTTCATACTCAGTCGTTAATTTGAAGTCCAATTATATTCGGTTCAATTATACTTTAAACATATTTTTCAATTTCATGTTTTGTTTTCTATTAAAACCTAGCTGACTTAATTCAAGCTATTACAACTGACAAACAGGTCCTAACTAGCTTCGGTTGATTTACTTTGGATAGATCGCTGAATTCTTTCTACACGTTTGTAGACGACAATTTATTTAAGAAATGACCACAATACTTACCGGCCTTATTTTACACCACTCATTCCCTATGAAGATATCGCCACGTTTAAGACTTACCTTTATCAGTTGAAACACCTTTCTATACAGACTTTAAGAGGTTCTTTTTGGCTCCAAGTAAAAATTGAACCATAAATGGAGCTGTAATTATATTTAGAATAAATACTGAAATCATGCCCTTCTTTACTGCCAAGAGTTTGACGCATTGGACAGGTGGAATAAAGCGGACAATGAAATTTAATCACACAACTTGCAAATATATGTCCACAATAATTGTGAATATTCTCAGCAGTTTGTAAACGATTGGAATTTCTCCAACTTCCCCGAGTTCTTCAAGGCAATAATGATCTAGACTTTGCGACGTAAAGCTCGTCTTGATCTTCTCACGATCGCGAAGTCCATAACGTTGGAAAAGAATACGAGAAAGGAGAAAAAAGGAAAAAAAACTGAAATCCGAGACAAAACATATAGATGATATTAGTGGTCTTTAGATTCGAGTGGCATTACGACTTCCAGAACTTTTTTTTTGTTTCGTTCTTTGCACTGCAGCATTGGGTTTGTAGGAGGAGGATGACGATGATGATGATAATGATAATGATAATGATAATGATGAAGAGGAGGAGAAGGAAGAGGAGTAGGAGGATGAGATGATGACGGTAATGATGATGATGATGAAGTTGATGGCATGCAGCTATTTAACAATTATCCTACAAAATCGCGCGGAATATCGCTTGATACTTAGCCGACAAGGCCGTTGACCGAGTTGGCTAAAATCAGGCGATATGCCGCAAGATTGAGCAGGATAATTGTTTTATTATTCAACACGTTAATGGCAAAGCACAATTTTCTACGTTTATTGAAAAAAAAAAAAAGCTGTAGAAACTACCGTTTTTCTCCCCGACACACAAAATTACGTATATCGCAGGATATCTGTTGAGTACGCACGAGGAATGTTTAGCGCACTATGACCATATTTATTTTGGACATTGTCACAATACGCTGAATGATAATGATGATGATGACACCAAAGCGGAGAAAAAAATGTTAGTAATGAGAGGCACGTTCAATTTGGATGCGCGCGCACAGAAGTCCATAAGCTTAAAGCGATTTGAAAGCGGCCCACCAGTTTACGACATCAACAATTTTTACTTGGTTGTTGTCATTAGGACCAATCTGATTGGCCATTATTTGGCGCGACCTGTATTCTAGATTTAGATGATACCGTAAACCCATAGGTTGCCAATAAGCTCCTCTTGGGTCAAATTTCGACCAATAATGCGCTGTCAGGTTTTGAGGATGTGCCATTAAAAGCAAAATCAGTGAAAACAAACATATTCGGCTGAACATGCGACTGAAGGTCCCATTGGCCAGCTGGGAGATAATTATTAGGTAGATGATCCATTCTACATATTTTTGCGCTCGGGCACCTGGCCTTTGTACAAAAGCGAGGCTGGAGCTGTTATGCATTGGAAATATAATTATCATGGGAACGGTGAGATCAACACGTCGAAGCAGAGGTTGAAGCGAGGCTAACTCTAGCCTCGAGACCAACAAGCGATCAATCAGCTGGCCAGTTGGCAAAGCACATTATCGAAAGTTGTGGCCTATATATATTTCATGCTGCAAAGACGAAAAAGAAATCAAACAAAATTAAATCTTTTTTATTGAAGGAGCGACAGAAGGTAACTTTAAAAAATGTTGTTAATTGCAAAATCTACCATAACGGTCCCAGGCAAGGCATTTTGATTATAAGCCAGAACTCTATGAAAGTCAGTTCTCGATGAAGTTGATAGAGATTTCAAAAAGGATTAAGCTGGATCCATTGTTGAATTAGGTCAAGAAAAGAAGAAACAAAATGTATCTATCTCAAGAAACTCACCAGAGGTTAGAAGATGCGAGAGTTTTGATTATAGATTTCCACTGCATGGTAAAAAAAAATAAGATGATCGTTGACAGTTTCCATCTCTGTTAGCCATTTTACAAGAATCAGTGAGTTATGAAAAAGACTAAAATTTTGCTAAATTCGGACAAAATACAGTTGTGCACGTTTAGATCCAGGTATTTAAACGTGCATTGCCGGAGACGACGCCCTTCACACTGTTTCATGCTCATAGCAAGAATTCCAAACAACCACCACTATATGACACTGGTGAGGTAGTAGAGTCGTCAGACCCCAATCTTTCTGTTGAGTCGTCTTCAGAGCCGCAAGTGTGAATTACGTCATACATGTAAGCTGAGCAATCCCATCATGTATATAAATACAGTGAGGAGTTCAGTTCTCAGTCGGCCCCAGTTCTCGGCCACTTTTTGTTCAACGTTTACTTTTCGCGCCACAAATGAATCTGAATAAAAAGAAATTGCTTCCAAAGGTAGCTTGATTCCTTGTCTTTCGTCCTGCCAAGTTTTGAGTTTACAGCTACTATATACTGTGAGCACGTCGAGGTGACGTGAAGGTAGGTGAATTTGGTTTCCCCAAAAACGTGTTTGTTTACGGCTACTCGAATCACATGGTCTAATTTAATTATATTTTATCCGTATAGAAGGCCCAAATGGGCCAATTCTTGGCATAAAGAACGTAGAGTGATAAAGCTATCTGTTAAATATAAACTTTTGCCGACCTGTTTTATTCTTTGACCTAAATTCATTCCTGAATATTTCCTTAGTACTTTTGCGTATTTGCCTATTCTCGGCCACCCTGGTCAACGTTGACAACACTAAAAAGCGCTCAAAGTTTTGTATAGAGTTTTCATGTCAAATCATTTGTAAAAGTAAGACTGTAGTGGAGTAGAATGTTCTGACAGTGGATATGACTTAAAACTATGAGTTCTGACTTAACGAACCTCGTTTTGAATTTTTTTGAGCCTCGCTTGACTGCATTTAAGAGAAAACTAGGTGTGCAAAAAGCTTCCTTTTCTAAAATGAAACAAAGCTCGTTAAGGATACTTTGCGGTCGAAATATGAAACACAAGCCGTATTAGTGACTTAACAACAAAAATTGGCGATAAAGCGTTGTTTATTCTGAGGAATCAAGCGCACTCTTTTGTGGCCGAGAACTGGGCTCTCTGGGCAAGCCGATAACTGGGCCCACGAACGAAGCCTCCATTTGCGTTATTACTCGGGAGAAAACAGCGTTGAGCAGTAGATAGCTTTACATGTGTAAACTGAATGCTGAAGCTAGTTGTCTGTGAAATTTCAAGTTCTTAAGGCTATTCCAAAGTAAGAAATACAAGTTTACGTTTTTTTGTGGCCGAGAACTGGGCCCCATACTGTATTGAAACCAGGCCCTAACATTGCCATCAAAATTAGCCTGCAATAACTCTCTCTTGCCATTCGGGCCGATTCATCTTAACCTTGCTTACATTAATCTCAATTATTATTTATTAATCTTTATCTTTCTCTGGTGTGGCCGTGACAGGAGATCATCTAGCTGTTCCCTGTTTGTCCTTTGGAAAACAGTACTACCGCAAGTTACCAAAATATAAACACCAAGCAGTCTCATTTATTAATCTTTATCTTGTAAGACATATTAGTCATAATTGTTTGCATTGCAGTAAATTTAATCGTGTTTCTTGTGAAGCACGTGAGATCGGGCTGTAGTCAAATCTTCATCCAAAGCAAATGGCTTTCATATTACAGGATGGCTATGTTTTATTCTATATTAATATCAGAGCTAAAGTACTGTTTTGGATCACGTTATTTTGTATTTGGTTTACCTTGCAGGGGAAAGCAAAGAAACGTACCAAAATGACTCTCAAGCGAGTAGTATTCAAAGCCATTGTGTTAGGTAGTTTGCCTTGTCTAAGCCACTGTTACACGTTGAAACTTTTAGCTGAAACTGGTGTGCAACGGCGCTGCGAAACAAGTTTCAGGAGGCATTGCACCGTGTAACATGGTCGGTTTCGTGAAACTTTTTTGAACTTCCGTTGCGAGACAAGTTTTACGAAAAGTAGAACTGCTTTTCTTCCCAATATAACTTGTTTTTAAGCAAGAGTTAACATCAAAATACAAACAGAAAAGTACACACACAAATTTTATGACGAATGGAAATTTCTTATATAGTTTTTCTAGGCAGTAGTTAAAGTAATGTATCGTAAGTCGAAGTTTTTAAAGTAGTTAATTACTTCAGTAGCGTTGAGTAGTGTCTCTGTTAAAGGCCCACTTTCAATCGACAGGCTTTTCGACCGTTTCTTTTTGTTATGGAAATTCGCGTTCCTAATAGTAGCGAAGCGATCTAATTGGATGAATTTCAGCTTCAGCGGGATTTTCATACGTGAAACTTGTTCCGCTGCACGCAATGCCTGTCGGTTAAGGTGGGCCTTTAAAAGTAGTGTTTTAGGTGTTGTTGGTATGAAGGTTACTTTTTGTGCCGTACGTCTGTATGTACTGTTATACTGTGCGTAAATAAAATTTATTATGTGAAAAAAAAACTGCTTTCTACTTCTGCAACGATCGCAGCAATCGCAGTGGTGCGATCGTTGCAGAAGTAGAAAGCGCAACACTACTTCGTGAAACTGGTCTCGCTCGGTCTTATTACTACGCTGCGTAAGCCAATCACAAACCGGCCAAGGCCATGTAAACAACATTTCGAGACTAGTTTCAGCGTTCCCGAACGAGTTTCTTCAACCTTTTATGTTACACAGTGCAACGCCTGCTGAAACTTGTTTTGCAACGCCGTTGCACATGTTTCAGCTAAACGTTTCAACGTGTAACAGCGGCTTTAGTGATAATCTCCTCGTCGTCTGTGTCGTTAAAGCTCTCTATCATATCAAATAAGTCGACCAGCATTCAATAAAATAGAAAAAAAGTTATTTAAAAGCCTAGTTCGATTTTTGCAAAAGAAAATCTTCATAATTTTCTCTTGCGAATCAATACCTTCTAGTGATAGCATTTAATACTGGTTGGTTTTATTTGTAATCTATATATATTGTTTGGAGGGGTGTTAATAGAAACTGGAAAAAATTATTTTCAAAATTGCATTAATTTAACAAACAGGAAACCGCTTAGCTGTATTTTCAGCATTTACCGTGGGATTCTAATCCTTTTACCCCTGTTTGTGTTCTGATTCCAGTATGGCAAAGAAAAATTGCAGGGGTACGCCGTGGCCACTTCTTGGCTCAGGTGCGCAATAAAAGAATGTTACCTCACTGCAACTTCCAACCGCAAATTTAACATCACCGATGGAAAATTACGAGTATATTCGCTCCACAAAAAGATATCTTGGCGTTATCAATTTTTTTAAAAAGTTATCTTGATGTCAAAAATTGAAGGTCAAATAGACAGAACTGAAACAACCATACATTTTTTTTGATAAATTCAAAATAATGAACAGGCAAAATCATGTTTCCCTACAACTCCAGTGCGAGTCATCCTATCAAGCGTCGAGCAATGTGAATACAACGGTTCACAGGATAATGCAATTGTAATGCCCATGTTTTCTGTCGTCGTCCAAGTGATTCGACACAATGCTATTCAAGAACTGCTGTACATCCATGTTACCTTCCTTTTCGGCAATACCCATTGCTGTGTCTCCATCGTGCGTGCGCTTTACAACCATCTCTACACCTTGCTTGAGAAGGGCATCGACGACTGCCACCGTACCATTTTTGGCGGAATAATGCAGGGCGTTCCATCCATTCTTATCGACAGCTTGTGTGTCAACTCCATGTGTTAGTAAGAAGTTGACGAGCTCTGGGTGACTGTAGCGGGAGGCGATGTGTAGGGGAACTGAACCGTCTCCCGCCTGGCAGTTTAAAGGCATGCCAAGCCTTTTCAACTGATCAATGACTTTCTCATGGCCACCTCTGCAAGCATAATGAAGGGTATTCCATCCATCGTTATCGCTCTCGTAAATGTTCCCACCATGTTGTACCAGAAAATCAATAATGTCAATGTGTCCTTTCAACGCAGCACAGTGCATAGCTGTGATGCCTTTTTGAGTCTTCTGGTTTGGTTCAATTCCGTTCTCTAGAAGGATTTCTACCACTTCGACGTGACCCCCAAGGCTCGCCAAATGTAACACCTTCCATTCCTCATTGTCAGCAGCATCTCGACTAGCCCCACGTGACAAAAGAGGAACTATTGCTTCCTTCTCCCCTCCTTTAGCCGCTAAGAGCAAAGGAGTTGAATCGTCGCTCGTTAGACAGTCGACCTCAACACCTAGCTCCAGGAACAGCTCAAGAATGGCCACGTGGCCATGAAAGCTTGCAACGTGTAGAGCATTCCACCCATTGTTGTCACGGATGTGTTCATCAGCACCCTTAGAAAGAAGCAACCTTACTGCCTCCGGGTGGTCGTGTATCGTGGCAATGTGGAGAGAGGTTCGTCCATCCATTGTCTTCTCATTAGGATCCAAGCCGAGCTCTAGTATTGTCTCTACAGCGATGACATGTCCATTTTGAGAAGCAAAGTGCAAGACGTTCCAACCTTGATCGTCAGTCGCTTTGAGATCACCTCCTTTTGAGACAAGAAGGTTTAAAGCACTTGCGTGTCCATTGAAAGCTGCCGAATGAAGTGGCACTAGGCCTTTGTCTGCTTGGACATTTGGCTGCATTCCATAGTTAAGTAATGATGCGATCACGTCTGCATGTCCACCCTGGCTTGCAAAATGAAGCACCGCCATGCCTTCTTTGTCTACAGTATTTAGGTCTCCGCCCTTAGAAAGCAAATACTCGATACATTGTTTATTGCCGCGAAGAGCTGCGATGCCAATTGGGGTTAAACCAGAGGACGTTCCAGCATTTGGGTCTATTCCTTTGTTAAACAATGCTTCCACAACCGGCAGATTGCCACCTTTACAAGCGTGGTGTAAAGCAGTCCATCCTTTATTGTCCTGAGCTAGGAGATCCGCATTCTGTGATAAAAGAAAATCCAAGACATCTGGATGGCCATGTCGAGCTGCAATGTGCAGCGGAGTGATCCCTAAAACTGACTTCGCATTAAGATCGATTCCTTGATTAATAATTGACTCCATGACTTGGGAAGACAAGCGACCACCTTGACTAGCGTAATGAAGCACTGTCCAACAATCCTTATCCGTGCCATTTAGGTCTGCACCCTTTCTCGTTAGGTACTTCACTACTTCAGATTGCCCATAACGGGCTGCAATGTGAAGAGGGATCGTACCGTGGGTTGTGCGAACATTTACATCAACTCCCGCCTTAATGAGCGCCCTGATGACTGATACATGGCCTCCCAGGCTTGCAAAATGCAGGGCGGTCCAACCAAACGCATCAAACGATTTTGGATCTGCTCCCTTAGAAATTAAAAATTCTACCACGTCCCGGTGTCCGTGGCAACTGGCAATCATTAAGGGAGTACAACCACCATTTATTCTTGTGTCTGCTTCCATTCCGTTCTTGAGAAGTGTTTCCACTACCTCAACATGACCATTTTGGCACGCCGAATGAAGAGCATTCCAGCCGTCATTGTCGACGACCTCGACGTCAGCACCACAAGATATAAGGAAATTAACAGCCTTCGAATGCCCATTCCTCGCAGCCGTGTGAACTGGTGTAGGGCCCTTCTTAAGTGGCACGTTGGATTTAACGCCGTGTTTTAGGAGAACCTCTATTACAGGAACATGGCCACCTCTACTTGCAAGAAACATCGCATTTCTGCCATTTCCATCGGCGACGTTTCCGTTGCACCCGAAAGTCAGCAAAAGGTCCACAGCTTTCTCGTGACCGTTCGAAGCAGCAAGATGCAGTGGGGTGGCTCCAGTGTTGGTTTTTACGTCAGGGTCAGTCCCGTGGACCAATAAAAGTTGCATAACTGTCACATGCCCACCAGAGCTAGCCCAGTGTAGAGCTGTCCATCCTTTTTCGTCCACACATTTGGCATTAGCTCCCAGGGAGAGAAGGTACCTGACAGTGTCTGGGTTTCCATACCGCGCAGCTATGTGAATGAGAGCCATTCCATGCGCTTTTGCATTAGCACCGACCTTTTTTATTGCTAGGCGCTCAACTGTCCGCACATCGCCATGCTTGCATGCATTCCACAATTTTGACAAGGTTCTTTTGTTTGCATGGACTACTCCTCCATCATGGCAGCCTGTCACCATTCTTCAGTGACATTGCATGATTCCCGGTGCCGTCTTTGTACCTGCAAAGGCAAAAAGACTTGTAATGCCGCTTTACCAGTAACATTTCTCATAACTCTCAGTGAAATTGCATTGGGATATTTTAGATTAACTTTGTGATGCAAGTAGTTTTCAAAACAAACCGTAGCACTTTTTTAAGAACTTCCAATCAAATTTTACTGAACTCAATTGTTTCAGTTGTATTAATTTGAAATACTTTGGGAGTAATTCTGGACAATCCGTGAGGCTGGGTTTAATAGAAGTCCCTAAGATAAACTGCAGGAGTGAAGCAGTGGTTTCTGTTTGGCGTGAACACTGCAGTTTAAAATTAAGAGATAACGAAATAATTATAACATTCTAAGACAATCCATCTTCTCAAACGAAATAAGAATTAACTTTGATTGTGTAGGCATGCAACTGTCGATTTGAATTCCCTCTTTTCTGTTTGAATGTAATTTATTTAATTACGGGATATTCTGTTTTTTGTTCAACGAACATTATTTCACTTCCATCCACGTACCTGCTTATTATCTAGGCATGTTAGTGGAGCGGTCAGAAAATATATTTTACGATATTGATGATGATTGCGTGCAGGCTTAAGATTTGTACATATGTTCATTAAAATGCACCCTACAGTGAATTAAATTAAATTTTGTTATTTTGGCCGCGAAGAAAAGAATATATACACCTTCTTTTGGCCAGGATTTGTTCCGGGTGGCTGGTAACATGGCTCGTATCAAATTGACCCGAAAAGTCAGGAGAATCAAAATAACATGGCCAGAGAACGATAGGGATGTTCTCGTTAGCAATTCGTACAGTTCAATTTAATTTTGCAACAATGACAAAATCAAGATTAAAATTATATTAGTTTTCAAATAACGGTTATAGATTTACGTGCGTTCTCAAATGATTTTGATGATAAAGAGACGGAGGAAGTCGAAAATACTATAATATTGAAGAAAAAGACACACACACTTCGTAATGCTTTTTAGACAAAGAATTAAGACAAACAGGGCGTTCTGTGCAGATTCAAGTACAAAGATAATCTTACTTTTCTCAAGCTTGGTTAATCAAAGAGAAATGAAGCCTTAATAACGACACAAACGTCACTCACTGAAGAATGGATAAATTAACCATGAAGAACAATTTTAAGCCAATATTACACAGTCGTGAAAATGCGAAAAACAGCTATACAGGCGTTAGTTAGGTACCTTATTCAATCTTCAAGCCATTTTGTTTCTTTTCTGTAAGAGGTATACGTAACTCTAGATTTCCCAAACAGTAATTAAAATTACTCCTTTACAAATGACGAATGTCATGATTGAATTAACCAATGAAAAATAAATATATTCAAAGGTCGTACTTTAGAAACGATTCTACTGCGGTAAAATGACTCAAAAACTAAAGCGAACTACTCTAGCTTTAATGGAGAAAGACTCTCATAACAATACTCGCAGAGGTTTAGAACAATATAGAGTTGCAACGACCAATTAATAGCAAGAATCAAATAGCGTAAATTGCATCGGCAAGATAACAAAAAAAATCGCTGGCGTTCGACATTTTTAATGTAGGGTCAAAAGTCCTTTTTTGATGCGATAACTATGTTTTTTTTTTCTTAACTCTTCTTATCTTGCCGTCTTGCCAAGGTAAAAGTGAAATTCATTCACAGATGCACAGATGATACTAAGTTGAAACTGAGAAAAACTAACTATATACTGCCCTATAACAATTTTCATTGAGATTTGACGCCATATCTCGATCAATAGTAAATGAGTTTTTTCCCCTATCGCGCTTCATTTTGATCCAATCGCTCGGTGCTAATGTGTGCTGTCAAGCCAAATCCAAGAGTAATAATTTATGCAAACAAGAATCAATCAAAATGGCAGGTCTTCGCTTTTATTTACACTAAATTCCTTGCATGCGATCTGTGGTCATATTATAACACTTCGCCAACAATGGCGGATTTTTAGTTACTCGCTACCGTGGATATGCTATAACAATTTGTATTTAAAAACAAGCCGTTTAGTATGAATGGCCTGACAGAAAACTGACAAAAAGTACCCTTTCAAAGATAGAAGTAAAATTTCTAGGTTAAATTAATAACTATGTGGGATGCATTTCAAATTCAGTTCCGCCAAATTTCGAGAATGTTAACCAACACTCGATTCGTACCTAGTCGCCTTGCATAAGTTGAGCAATAAATCTTGAATTACTGGAGAGTTCTTCTGATTTTTTAAATGAAAATTTGACTCATCCAGAATGTGTTCATTGATTTACCCTTGCGTTCTCAAACGCTGACAACAAGGGAGCTGTCATGACATGAATCTAAGTCTTGAAAAAAAAACACCGTCACAGAAAACAAAAATAACGTTGACTCCAACAAGAATGACTTTATGGTAAAACTGAGTGTCATGAAAACCTCACTGCATACCTTTTCATTGAATGAAACTATCGCCTGGCTGCTCAGAAGAACTACCAGTATTTCAAAGTCCCTGCGAAGACACGCAAGATGCAGAATTACCAAAATATAAACAAAAAGTTGCACACAGCGGGAAAGCGAGGATAGCCTACTAACCGCCTTAAAGTAACGAAAACCCTTTGTGCAAAACATGAGAGACGGCGCTGAAAAGCTTTTCCGAGATCCTCAAGGCGCGAAAATGTTTTGCACGTTGAGGATTTTGAGGATTCCCACCTGAAGCCGAGCAACCCATTTGATTTCCAAATGGAGCATTTCTGATGGTTTTCGATTTGAATGATTTTTACATTAGAATAATACATAATTTATGTTTTTGGGCGCAAACTATCGGTCGTGCAACGCTGTCAACAGTATTTTAGAAGGCAAGTAATTTTCTCGTTGCATGGACGAGGCAGATTTCCTATTTCATCCAATGCAATGTCACCTAAAATATTTGAACTCCTATTCAAGACCTTGCGTCGTTCCTTGGGGTCTAATTACATATTACAATAATTTGTTAATCAAAAGAATATACACGTTTACTTATTAATTCTTTTTCATTTTCACCTTTGAGATATCGCCGCTTATATCTTGAAAGCTCCAACTTTTGACTTTATTTTATTTGTGGACACTTCAAAAAGTTCCAGGAACTAGATCATTTTGTATTGAAAACTTAGTATCTGCATAGCATTGTTCATGCGATGTACGAGATAGGCCGAGATATAATTTATTTATGATAAATGAAACTGAAGTTATATCTTGGAAATATTTTTTCACTGATATTTGCTGTTAATGTGAAATAGCTTTGTTTTATACATTTCATGAGGTAGCCTGCGGAAGAGCCACACGATTATTCCAAGAAGATTCTCGACGCAAACGTTCAAAAACGAGGAATTAAAATTGTAACAGATAAACACAAACTCCTATCTTGGTGGAAGCTGACTGTTAATCGTTTTGCGTTCTGTCAAATAACTGATATTTTTTTCGTTTCTTTCAGTTATGTAGACAATTTATCCAACTCTTCTTGTTATTCTATCATTATTAGACCTTATCTATTTATGGCAGCCGTTTAGCAATATTCCTTGTCTCCGTTTTTAGTCAGGTGCCTTTCGAGCCAAGATACACCGAGGATTAAAACGCCAGACTCTCAATTCTTTACATGTGTAGCATTATTTTAGTTTTAAGTGGTGCCTTTCCTGTCAGGGTACAGCGAGGACAGATGAACTCCTAGCTGAATTTTCTTATAAGCGAAATAAATTTCTCTTCTCCTGACTGGAAAATTACAAACGCAAACTTCATGACAAGGCCTGCCGCTGTCTTTCTTTAACCAATAAAATCGAGGGAAAGTACCAGATCTTTGGATTGAATTATCTAATAGACGTTTCATTGCATATCAATTCAAAAAAATATAACTGACGTTACGTAGTTCCATTCAAATAAAATTATAAGGTATTTCTAGAGAAAATTCATTTTGTGACCTGTTTTTAGAATCTCTTCATACTCGGGGTTGACTTATTCTTTAAAGGAGACTGAACTCTTGCAGACTGATTAAAATAACTGAATCCTTATCTATTTTTGTCGACAAACTTTTCCTTTTGTCGAAAACCCGCTCCCCGTCCACTTTTTCCCTTCCCAGATGAAACTTGCGATTGGTACACAGCGAAATACGATCGTTATGATATCGAATATAAACTTCATTCATTCGGCTATATCGAGTTGGATTTCGGTACCCACATCACTTTTCCAGAAGACTACTTGTTAAAGTTAAACATGGAAAGTTAAACATGGAAGAAGAATTACTTCTCCGAGGTCAAAAATTGAAACAGCAACAAGAAGAAGTACATGTAATGAAATTTACGGTTATTTTACATCTACCTCACCTTGAGCACGATGTTAAAATTGCTGGCGGCCTTCCTCAATGAATGTCAACTCCGTTTGCAACTAAAGGAGAGTTGCCGGTTTTAACGTCACTTGAAACCACAATCCATGTAATTAATGCAAGTTGAAGATATGTGGCGACAGGTGGGCACAAAAACTTATGGTGAACTGATATAATTATGCAGAACTGACGCCTGAATACGAGCCGCTCACGTGGGTCAAATAGAGAACGAATCGGAGTTAAGTGTCGACGGTATCCCATAAAGAAAGAAAACGAAACTCGTGTTACTTAAATTAAAATAGTAAAATTTTTAACTAAAGTAATTGTTGTTCCATCGGGCGGAAATTGTCAAGACAATTTGCTGACGTGTTCTACTTATAACGACATAATCTTTCTTACACGCACGTGATGAAAGCTCAATTACATGTCTCAGAAGGTTGTTTTTCCTGTCAAACCTTGACGGTCTCCTAGGGAACAAGAAAACACGGGGAACAAGGGTGCAGGGGAACGAAGACAAGACATCTTATGGAACAAGGTAACATGAGCCATCTTAGGAACAACATAAAAGAAACATGAGAACAAGGACTCCCCCCCTCCCCCGGGAAGTCCTCAATTTCCTTCCCTGGTTGCGAGGAGCGACGAAGGAAGGCTTTAATAGGAGGCTGCGTTTAAAGTATACTAAAGCACTTTGCTTTACTTTAACTCACACCTAAATCTTTTAACACAAACGAGGAGGGATACCAAATGATATTTTGCATGCAGAATCACGTGAAAGTTATATTCAGCCAAGTTATCGCCTAGATAGGACGAGAGAATGTGAAAAGAAATTTAAATATCAGTTGCCACTTATCAAAAAGCACTGATTCATTTCCAGCCTTCAATTCCCAACAACAGGAGACAGTAGATTTAATGCTGTAGAAAATAAAGCTTTCAATAGTTTTCATTTTCTTTGGGTCTCCCCAGCTTTCCACAGAGAGAGAGAGAGAGAAAAAAAAACAAAACAAAACTGAAACGACTGAGGCGCAGGTGCGTGCTATATTATGGCAGCCGACCAGAAATAATGTATTGAGATAGTTATAAAACTCGACAAGTCCTTTTTTTTTCTCATATTTTTGTCAGTATTTTTGGCCTTCACAGTGCACAAAACGCACCTTTTTTCAATAAGATAACCAACCAAATCTTTCGATTAAATTATGGGTAACTTTGTTGCGTACCAGTGCGAAACGAAAACGAAAGAATGTGGACTATCAAGGTCAATTCAACATCGATTGCAACAACATTATTCTCGCTTTCGAAAGTTTTAAGATTTCAAAGCCAGTCCCTCGATGACTATGATAAAATTTGCTACCGCCTTAAAAAAAACCTGCCCCCAGGTGAAAATTAAACAAAGCTGAGCTCCATTTATTTCAATTATTCGTTCTCCCAATCAAAGTTGAATTATTCCTTTGATAAATTGACACCTAATGATAATTTATCAAGGAAACGATACATTAATTGTTGAGAGAGTCATTTTTAAATGAAATATTAAAGTTGCACTCTGGTCCCTTTCTGTTTAAAATTTCGTAATTTAATTAGCTTTGTGATTCGTACCTGCTACAAATCTAATTTTCTTATAAATTAAACTTTTGAAGCCATCGAAAAAAATCATGCTTTACACCTGAAATGTTCAAAATCACCTGGTGAGACCGAGTAAAATGCATATAAACCGTATTGAACCATGTGGCTAATGATGTCAGATTTTTGCCTTTACAGGAACTAAGTTCAATTTGAATGATTTTTCTTAATTTTCGTACATCTCAACGACATACTTCGCCCAAAGTGTAACATGCGATAACGAGCTATGAGAGCTATGACTACCTCAATCCTCAAAAAATGTCTAAATTTTCGAATCTAACTTTTTGTTGCTTCGCTCGAATAACCAGTTAATACAAACTATGACCGTGGAAGACGAAACTGTGTATGTAACCCTGCAAGAATGAAATATGCGCTTGTTAAGGACACACTAGGCGATAAGTCGCTGCGACACGTTGCGGGCACAAGTCGCCGCAACAATTTGCCTTGTGACACCGTTAATTTTATGAAAATCATTGTTTGTCGCCGCGATCAGTCGCAAGAATTCAAACCAGTTTGAATTCGTTCGACTAATCGCAGCGACAAAATTAGCGAAAGCAGCGTTGTCGCACCATGTGTACACTTCCGGCAACAATTCGCTTATTATTATTATGGCTTATGGGGTTGGTTAGGGACATATTTTCACTGGGGGTGGGTTGGGTGGCTTAACCTTGTAGGGCACTTCGTGTCCTTTTGTTCTGTCCACCTAGTATTGATAATGAATCTGTAAATAAATGTCAAGCAGCTGTCGTGTAACTGACGCGTAACAGCTGCAAGACAAAGCGATAAATGAAAGAATTACGTAGTTAAATGACCAAGATGTGTTATGAGCCTCCTAATTTACAGGGGACGGGATCACGACTAAGAAGAGACGGAGCCGGAAGATAAAGGTACGGGAAGTGGGGGGGTTCTGAACCCCTTGTAACCCCTGCTAACTTACGTTAATTTATGATCGATAGTCGGTCTAATAGCAATATGTAAATGTGAACGCCCTGTTAAATTAGTTCAGTTTTTTTGAGAGGGGGGATGGGACAGTACAAGAAGAAATCCTGAGGAGATTATACAAGCTGCAAAAGTTAGACCATTGTTGAACAATTTCGTTCTATTTCATCAATTAATTTATTATACTTTTAATACTTAAATTAAATTTATTTTTTATTCTCGTTATTTACCAATACCCTGGATATGAATGAATGACCAGAATGACGTACTTTGAAAGCATTGACAGGAAGGCGATAAAGACATTTAGCACTGCAATGGCGAATGAGCAAAAGAGTCAGTTCACTATGTTTATCTGTGAATATATAAAGCTGTCGGTTAATGGGCTTTTCTACCTGCCTCGGCAGTAAAGAGCTCCAAACGCGTTTTATGACCGTTAGGGGGCTCCGTTAATAAGGCCGAAACAGCTGTCCATGGCCTCCGCTACCCGGGAGATATGACTGTGCGCATGCGTAAGGCTCTCCAGGCTCTGGGATTGGTCTTCGTTCGGTTCTTGCCTCGGTTTCCAATTTAGAAAAAAAATCCCGGTGGGTAGAGATTTCGGCAGGAAATCTGGGTATCAGCTTTAGTTTTACATTTACGCAGTCACTATTTCATGTGAAGATCTCCAATGCAGTGTTGACTGATTGATGTAATAAATATAAGCAAAGAACGTGCACATTTGTTTCTCACGTTAATTCATTTCTCTACGCCCGTACCTAACCCATATCCGTGATATCCTTGTTTCAAGGCTTTAGTTAATTTTATTTTTTGAATTCCTTTGCCGGGAAAAGCTTATCACATACGGGCACGCGAGCTTTGACTTAAATAAATGTACCAAACAAATAAGTACGTATGCTAGATCGATGTGGAAGAAGGTGACATTACTGTCAAACACTTAATTAGAAGCCCACGACAAGAGAAACAACGACGTCGGCACTGAGAAATGACCCATTTCTGACAGCAAGGCTTCTCTCCGGCAGGAACACCTTTAATGCGCAAGCTCTGGAACCAGAAGCTGATGACCTTGAAGCTTTTAACTCTGGTTCAGAGCTGGGGTTTTTTCAGTTTAAAAATTTTCTTAGTTTTTAAGGGTTAAGGCATCCTTTTCTGAAAGCTGGAGTCATACCAAGATTGTCAACTGTGGCGTAAATCAAAATTTCTCAGCAGAACTTGGCCCTTGCTCAACACAGTTTATTCACAACATTTGCATACTCTCAGATGCCATTGATGTCCCAAAGGCCCACAGCAACCATGGTGACCACAGTGCCTTTTTCGTCCCTGAGGACAGGAGTAAAAATGCCAGTGCTACTAATTCAACAAGAGGTAACAAAGAAATGGTCATCAGGAAAGGGTCTCTGATTACAGTAATTCTACAGCTACCTTTTGCCTCCTGTTACAATGTGGCGACGTCAACCCAAATCCTGGCCAGGAAACCAGTAGGCCTAGGCCTTCAACGAGAGGCAGAAAGCAAACTGCTCCCCGATATAGTCAGTGTGAGAAACTGGTAGCAAAGAATCATAAATGCTGTTATTGCACCACGTGTTTTGAATTCACGCATGTTAAATGCACCCAAGTAATATTTTATAAATCTGAAGCACGTCTCGTCCACAAACCCTAAACAGTGGATCTGCCGCAAATGTATTGGGAGTGTACCATCTTTCTATGCATACGATATCTCTGTCTCGGATGACGAATGTCTGATCAACTCTAGTAACGAAATCATTGATGATGATATCCATTTACAAGCTTTGTCTGGAAATGAAAAACAACACAAGATAATGCATATAAAGCGTTAAATACCATGGAAACCTATAGGTTTTGATATCTCTTAACCAACGGTTAGCGCTAACCAGGCCTCAAGCAAACGGCCTCTGGAAGCCAAACGAATTTCTCAGACTGGATACAGACTTTTGAGGATCTGCAAAGTACAAACGTAGCCTCGTGAGACGGTATACTACTCTTAACTGGGGATATTAACCTGGACATGTTCCGCCCTGAAATGTCTCAGGTGAAGCGTTACAATGAATTGTTAGACTCGTTCAGTCTCAAGCAGATGGTCACTAAGGCAACACGAATAACAAAGACTAGTAAAACCTTGATTGATCACATAATTACTAACACGCCGAAACGCATTACTTACACTGAAGTACTTCCATGTCCACTGGTAACCGACCATGACGCCCCGTATGTTTGCGTGAATCCGCGGATTACACGTTATGCACCTAGACACAAGCTCATCAGGAACGAAAAACGATTTTCTGAAACGGCTTTTATTGACGACTTTGTTGTTCTGCCATTTGCAATCGTGTATGCTTTCGACGACCCTAATGACAAGATCGGGAAAAAATAACAACACTGAGTTTCCACTGCCTTTCTCACATACCTCATTCTTTTGATTTATTGAAAAAACAAGAAGAAAAGGTATGGTGGATGCTAGAAAGAGATAAACTGGTGAAATTCAAACAAAGCCTACAAAAGGTTTGACAGCAGCTATTGTTCCTCCTTTTGTAAAAATGGCCCCCTATTATTTTTTTCTGTCAACACCTTTCTGATGAGAAAACAAAAGGCATATATGTATCATATATATACTTTGAAATTGCAACGTTT
>NC_090892.1:7579281-7594281 GCF_036669925.1 Montipora capricornis
CGAGGTTATTTATCACCAGGTAATTCCATCGTTTTGGAAATAGCAGCTGCTTTATTATTCATCAGCGTCACAAATTTCTTGCCGATTTTTGGGCTCATTTTGTTTCAAGCACGCTTCCAACAGACCTGTTTATTTTCGTGACGTATGCACGCACTGCGGGCCTACTGTCACCACAGAGACTCTTACACTCTTACTTAGACTCTTACAACCCGGTGACATAGTGTGTAGTGCACTACCACACAAAGACGAAACATAAAACTCTCTTTATGTTGAACGTTGTGGTGGAGATCTGCTTCAGTGGCTACCACAGATTCAACTGTTCGTTTGATGAGAAGATCGCCTCTCTGTAGATATGGTATATGACTGGTAAAGTTCACTCAGAGATTACACATAACTTACACAAAGGCTAAAACTTATAAACTTCTATGCGCCCGATGACGTTTACCTCAACCCATTAAATGTTAAGACTCAGTGGTTTTTACTTATCGTTTTACATCGAGACAAAATATTAGGTTTTTGTACCATTTACCCTCTCTCATTCGACCCAGCCTTGTCTTAACAATTATATTCCTATACGTAGAGCCGGCCAATAAGGTTAGTGATAAAATTTCATGAGCGTAGCACCTTATATTGTTACAACACTAATAAACTTGTGGCCCTCAGAATGAAGTTCAGACCCACAACACCGGGAACTTTGCCGTGGCCTGCTGTGGGATCTTTAAACGTCCAACAGAGTTTATGAACAAGGGTTGTGAGACGGGGCCTACACTTTATATTGTTTATCTAAGAAGACTTGAATCAAAGTCAATGTTATTACAAAGGCAACATTTTCTCCTCAGTTCAAAGATCCTGAGTGATTTTTGCCACGCTTGGATCAGGATCATGGGAGGAAATTGATGACAATTGCCACAAGAAACTCAATTAACCACCCACCATGCATGTCAAATATTTTGTTCCATCCTCATATATTTTATGGGATGAATACAGGAACTGCTAAAGTAAATTAAAGGCTGATAACAATATTCGAACGGGGTTATCGGGGATTCTGATAAAAAGTTACGCAGGCTGATGCGAAGCAACACTGAGCGTGTGATTGACATAGAAAGGTAATATAAAAACTAATTCACGTTTTACAAGATGATTTTTCTCGCCTTTTTTGCGTATATTTCATTAATTTACATTTCATGTTTTATCCGTGGAAGGCTGGAGATCGACAGCCGAAAGCTTATGTTCCTTTTTAAAACTATTAGCCAGAGAACGTTTTTATTGTATTTTAATATGTCTTACCCTGGCTGCGCCTCAATTGTTAATGAAATTTTAAGTTACAACTCAACCTAGTACATAATTCATTAAGTGCTAAGAGGGAGGATGCTTGAGAACGAATTTTAGTTTTCTGTAGTTTTTCTTACCTGTTGCAACCACTTTACATAAATTCATCTTAGTAACCAGAGGCAGCTCGAGTACGCTCCAAATCGCAAAATTATCTCGGCTACATAAGCGTCATGTCGGTAAATATGAACTCGGCGAAGACTTTCTCTGTATAATGGCCAGTGAGCTGGCTTTTCTTTTTCAGTCTTTCCTTGTTGTTTGAAGTTAGAATCAGAGGTAGACTAGCAACCTTTGTGGCATGGTTATGGTGTTGCTGCAAGAATCCCCTTACAGAGTCGAGTTGTTTTGTTTGTTAACCTTGTCTTGAGGTTGAGAGTTTGATTCGTAAAATTAATTTCTCTTTCTCATTTTACAGAGTGACCCTAACTTTTAGCTATGATTTTTCCTCAACTCAGCACCCAAACACACAATAGGGCCGTTTATACGAAAGAAAATAAGCCGCAGCTTACTCTGGCCACGGCGTACATAATACGGGAAAGGAACTATTTATACGAGTATACACTCCCCGGCCAGGATAAGCCGCGGCTTGAGAAAGCCGTGAACGCAGATTTTGTACCATTTACACGGGGTGTTCGCGTCTTATGCAATCCGCGGCCAGAGTAAGCTGCGGCTTATTTTCTCTCGTATAAACGGCCCTAATATTGCCCCACTGAATTACCTGCTAATTAGTGAATGTTTTCGTTCGTGGGCAGAAATCCCTTCTTGTAAGGTGGATTCTTCTGTCAACACCAAAAAGAAACCACAAAGGTTGCTAGTGATATTACTGCTGATATTACTATTAAATAACTAGACTTCAGATTATTTATTTAGGGCTGAAATAGGCACGTGCACTACTAAGAACAAGAGGCTGATAAAAATTTACGAACATGGTCATTGCAGAATCTGATATAAATCAGGCTTATGCGACGGCAACATTGAGCGTATGATTCATAGTAAGCTATACGAACTAATCAGTCGCGAATTTACCACTTTTTTTCCAAGATGAAATATTTTACAAACTACTTCTTAACCTAATTAATAATTTATTAAGTGTGAAAGAGGAAGGGTATTTAAAGAAGGTTTTAGTTTTATTTCCTTACTTGTTGCAACCATTTTAAGAGCCTAAATTTAACCTAATGATCAGAGTACGTTCCAAAACCCAAAATTATCTTCGCTGTATAAGCGTCGTCTCTTCCCACGGCTGTTATCTCGGTGAATATGAAAAGCAAACACTTTCTCTGTATCACGTTTTATTGGCCAGCGAGTTGGTTCTTCTGTCCAGTTTCATTTTTGAGAACCATATATGTCGATGATGTCATCTTTGCGATAGGCCCGGGAATATAGCGGAACGTGTTTTGTCGCATTTCAGTAATTCAGTTGAAGTGTGGTAAAATCTTTATTTTACAAGGGTTGCACTTTATAGACAAAGGCGAATAAACTTGTCGACCACGATCAGATCAGAATCTAACATCGGGAACTCCGTTTTCTGCTCACTTTTCGAATAGTGTGTGGAATCTTTAACGTCCCACAGAGCTGATCAACAAGGCTTGTTAGACGGGCCCTACGGTTTACAGTCCTTACCTGATTAGTTTAGATAGATGCTTGTCTTTTGTCGATTTAATGTCTGCAGGGCGGACCAGGGCAATCTAGAGACTACATGTGTTAGTGTTTTTCAAACTCCTTTCCTTTTTTTTTTTTTGTCAAAGGGGAATTTCCTCCCAACCTTTCAAAAGTCAAACGGCTCACTCCACCAAAAACGGCCTATTGTTTTGTAGCATTCCTTAATTAAGCTTTCTTTCAGGGCATCGTAAAATCTTTTATTTTCTTTTATGGCACTGGCTCCGCTGATTCAACCAATCAACAGATTAAATTACCTTTTTTCTTATTCCTTTTGTTCACGCGAAGTGTGGTTTGAAAACGAAAATACAGAGATCAATTGTAGTGTAGAATGGAAAAAAAAGTATCACGCAAAACAAATTATTGCTGTATTATGTAGTTAATACATTTCACAACCCTTGGTGAAGTTAAAGCTTCTTAAAAGTTTCTTAATAGAGTCAACAGGTTGTTCAAAACGACCGAAATTTGAGCCTTTAGTGTGAGTGACCTGAAAGTCGTTGAAATGGTCCACAAGTTTATTAGCCTTTGTCTATTAAGTGCAACCCTTGTAAAATAAAGATTTTACCACACTTCAACTGAATTACTGAAATGCGACAAAACGCGTTCTGCGGCTGTTTACCCGGGTCTATCGCCAAGATGACATCTTCGACATATATGGTTCCCAAAATTTTCTCGAGGACCAAAAGCATTGTTGAAGTATTTAGAAATAGAAATTTGTATTCATAAATATTAACTTGTGTTAAAACTTCAAAACCATCAAAATGAACAATAAAGCTATCCAGGGATGAACACATTAAACAATGACAAGCAAATTAGAAACCATTGCCGGTAAAAGCTACATTTTTTCCGGGACCCTGAATTCACCAAAGTTGACGTCATATTTTAAAATATGTTGTAATCATTGTGAACCATATCAATAAATTATAATTGTACCAGCAACCTTACCAATAAAAAGACAAGCTTAAGATATCCATATACAACAACATCCCTTATCAAACGCACAGCTTGAATCGGTTGGTCTTCGCTTTCTGGGCAGATATCTCACCTCGAGTTGCAGGATGAAGAATTTTTTGAGTTCGGTCGTTCTCGTGCTTACGCTGGTCCACAGCCAAAAAGATGTTTATGCGCATACGAAAATGATTGAGCTCACTACACCCAGAGTGACGGTTAGAAACACAGAGGATGCGCTTGAGAACCTCATTCAAGAAGGCAAACCTATTCCAGACAGGGAATATTGGTTTCTTTCACCAACATGCACGAAATTGGACATGAAATGTCTAAGAACAGACTATGGATACCACCGTTGCGATTTCGAGAAAACGTGTTATGTTGTAGGACTCCCGTGGGATGAGTTAAGGGGGATCGTTTCATTGCATGTGATTTCAAAGGACAAAAGTGAAAAGACACCAGGCGGCACAGTGTTTGCCAACACGCCAAAATACCAAGCAGTAATTCTCCCGTTCGCCCAGACCGAGGATACTTACATGATTCTGGATCCAGACAGGGCTCCTTGGTTTTTCACCGCTCCGCTGACTGGATGCGACATTTTCGTAGCAACTGCTGAAAACCAAGGTAATAAGCCCCTTGTAATCCACTCCAATCGGAACCAGATCACGGACCAGATAGAAAATCTCAAGACGAAGGGAGACTCTGTTAATAGCATGCTGGCGAAGTTAAACGGTAATTACAGGGTAATTGCCCGAGCTTACTTCCTACCCACAAATCCGCCAGATTTAGTTCACAGCGTCAAAGCTTATATAGATCAGTATGTGCAAAACCACCATCAGCAAGGTATACAATTGCTTACTTACAACAATGACATCAAGAAACAGTTGTTCTATTTTTTTGGTCATTATGTGATGGAACAACAACTGGCGCGTTGGAGGTTTTATCTCAAGGGACAGAAAGATGGTGCCCTATCTCACTTTGACGTATCCCAACAGGGAAACGTGATGAAATGAAGCAAACCCTGGTAAATCGCCCATCAAGAAAATAATCTTATTACTCTCATGTTTAGTATCTAAACTAAAAACTCTTTAACCTTACTGTTATCAGAGCCCCAATTTTCACCACAACCGCAGTGCAAATTCTATATAACTTTTGTTCTGGTTTTCTGAAAGGCAATCACTGTATCAGATTTTTTTTTTCTGTAGTAATTGCCAGTTCATAAACCCGAAAACAAACAACGCTTATAAAAGTCAGAGATTTATACTAATTAATCCCCAAGGCTCTTTGTTTTCAATTTCACCAAGAGAGGAAAACGGTAAGAAAACGGATCGCCCATACATGTCCCTCTTCCAATTATGATAGTTAAAAAACCTAATTTTAGCTGCGCAGCTATTTTTACAGAGGCACCTGATTGGCCAGTTGTAATGACGTATTGAAATTTTAACTATGCGCGGCATTGAAAACGAGAACTTGTAAAATAGCTAAAATAGATTTTTAGAAAACTATGGGAGTAATAAAGCTGATTGTCTTCTGCATAACTGTAAAGCTTGGTCCTCCCAACGTGGAAGAAGAGATCGTTGATAAAAATGTTAAATAGCGTTGGTCCTAAGACCAGACGCTTCCCCAGCTGTAGCCTGTTTCAGGCTCCCAGATAGTAGGGAAAGAGAAAAAATGAGAGCAAAAAATGAGTAGGGGCTTGGGTCGAGGAGAGGCGGGGGAGCTTGTAAGCATCTCTTTAAATTCTTCATTCCGTCTACTTTGCAAATAACCTTTCGCCATTCAAAATGTCAATGTCAAGGTGTTGAAAATGGGCGGCCTTGTGTGGTTCCGCGCGAGTTCAAGCACGACCGTAAGCTTTAAGCTTGGAGAGAAGAGGTGGATACTGAAGTACACTTGATGTAACGCTTTGGAGAGATCCATAGGGAATCGCAACAAGCTCATGCCTATCACGCATCGCCGTTATAATAACCATACTCTTGAATGATGATTTTTAAGTGATATAAACTCCTTTTGATAAATTTCGAACTGAAAATACCTGGCGAGAAAACTGTCCCAAGTTCTGACTTCAATCCTTGACAAGTGAATGGAACATAATGAATGAATGTGATAAAAACGGTGAACAAGCGCGAAAACAAATTTACAGAATTAGTGAAAGATATTGCTATTATAATTAAATTAGGCTCAAAGACAAAAGCGTTGATGCTATCGTCAAAATTTTTCAATTTCCTCTTCTTTATTCTTCCAAGCCTCGAGCGCCAGGCTAAATATTCTAAATAAACGACGGGATGATCTATCATGGCTGTGTCCTATGCGAGAAGACTAGACACGGTTCATACGTTACGTTTATGCTTGTAGAATCAACGGAAATGTGTCATACCTTGTAAAAAAACAACATCTTTTGTTGGTATATGTATCGGAGAGCCAGAACATTTACGCATGCGCTGACAAAATTTTTGAACAAGAGAGAAGGGGATCCAGTCGCAGTATCTCTGGACATCGCGCCAGAGGGTCGTACCTGACGATCGAGCCCGGGATTTCGACCGGCGCATCTCTTTCGGACGTGGTTGGTCCTTCGCTGCCTTCAGACACCTTCCTCCCGGTGGGCAGTGAGGGAGAGAAATGTCGTCCCTAGACTATACGAGACAGATCCCTTTCTTACACACAGCTCAGTTCTGCTCTCGTCAATCTAACGTGCGATTTCATACATACATACATACATACATACATATATGCTATTCTCCGGCTTAGGTCAGTCCGTTTAGGGAAAAACTGTATAAACAGGCGAATAATGTTTTACGTATAAAAATGCTTTGTCTTGTTTAAAATGAAACGAAAGATCGTAAAACAGAAGGAAAGAATTTAGTGAAAAATACTCAAACATTTCAGTCTCTGCCTTCATATCTTATTATTTCAAGTATTTGTTATTTGCTGCGGTTCGAAGAATAGCAGCAAATCGTTGTTTTCACGGTTCGCCGGTTTTTGACAGTTTCTATGGCGATGCAAGTACTATAAGGGCGGGATTTTGCAGCATCGAGCCATTCTATGCTGACCTTGCTGCCAACTTGCTCTCGTTTCGAGATTTGTTTCAACTCAAGTTTTTTCACGTTAGCCTAGTTCACAGTACTCAACACCTAAGGGCCAATAGACCATTTTACAGTTGCAGCTAAGTTACCTGGCCTACGAATGGAAGCGAGGCTGCGGGTGACCCTGTTTGGATACAAACCTCCGTGCTTTTGTAATGTTAATACGGACTAATTAGAATTACAACAACACAATTTGCATGATAAAAGCAGTCGGGGCTGTATCAATGCAAGGTCACCGGCAGCCTCGCAGCCATTCATAGGCTACGTCGCAGAGCAAACAACTGTAAAATGGCCTATCTGTCTTCAGATTCTGTATTTAGGACGCAACGTTTTTTTCCAGAATTCCAAACAGATGGATCCAGCCTTTTAAGCCGAACTTGACCGGCAGCAGTCCAGCATGCTTGAAAAGCTCTCTTCAATCATCGACAACAAGCTAGACTCAATGAAAAGACAGCTGGAAAAGGCCTCCAACACCCAAATGAGTGAATTAAAAAAGATCCGCCTTACGGAACCACGTACATTCAAAAAGAAAGGGCACGAACAACAATTCAAACACAACCAGCAGGTGAATTCCGTGGTCAGTGAAGCCAAAGACGCCGTCAACAGCGGAAAACAGGACGCATGTATCGCTAAACTGAATGAAGGTATTGAGCTTAATGATCGACGCCAAAAGCTCAATCTAATAGCAGACAAATCTGAGTATGGCTGGAAAACTGTCGGCGAATACATAGGCAACGAAATCGCCGATAACGACCAGGACGCCAAGAAAATGAAAACGGCCAAAAAGACGCTCAGAGAAAACTTGCCGAAACGCGCGCCTCCAAGGCTGCGAAGGCTCGCTCCTGTTCATTCAAGTCTACGAAAGCAGTGGGAAGCACAGCCATTTCGCCATTACAAAGCTCGTTCGCTTTCCCATCAGGGAATTACACATTCCGTTTTTCACAGTCCGTGGGTCCCACAAGAAATATCGGTCCATTTGTAGGCGGTCTTGGCCAGAAACGTGGCACGTGCTTCAACTGTGGTAAACCATGCCATTGGCGAAATGATTGTCCTTTGTTGGTCGTTGAACAGACGCAACCAGACGGAAAGAAGTTATGTCATCATTTTATTGATTTGTGTGATAACGAATCCCAATCGGGGAGCAATGATGCCTTGGAGCATGTTTCTGAAATAGATAATAGACCCTTTGAGAAGGCAGATTTTCTAGAGCGGGAATGCCGTCCAGACAGCGTTCGAGGGAGGCTTAAAACAAATGTTTGAGCTTGGAAAGAACTAGAGCCCACTGAAGCGGTTCTGAGTGCAATTAAAGAGGGTTACAAATTACCATTACACAGTATTCCGGAGTCTTGCGTTTTGCGCAATAACAAATCTGCCTTAGACAATAACGACTTCGTCACGGAGGCCTTAAATGATCTCTTAGCCACCCAGGGTAATTTCGTCGTTGAAAGCCAGCCATGGGTAGTAAATCCTCTCACTGTGTCAACTCGGGACGATGGGAAAAGGCGATTGGTACTTGATTTACAGGATGTTAACCCTCCACCTTTTTATTAATTTCAAATGCGAAGACATAACCACAGCCCAGGATCTACTAGGGAAGGGTTATTATCTGTATACATTCGATATCAAGAGTGCTTATCATCACGTTGAAATTTTTCAAAGTCATCGAACGTACCGTGGATTCCAATGGTCCTATCGAGGTACTGCGACTCATTTTGTTTTTAACGTGTTACTGTTTGGTCTGTCCACCGTGCCTTATATATTCACCAAACTCTTGAAACCTCTGCTAAGTCATTGGAGGGGTTCAGGTAAGAGAATTTTCTTGTTTTTGGACGATGGTCTAGGCGGCAATTCTTCCAAAGAGTCTACTACTGTTGATGCCAAAGCAGTCAAAGAAAATCTTGGCCGATTGGGCTTTGTTCTCAGCGAAAATAAGTATGCTTTGGAACCATCCCTTACCCAGACCTGGCTGGGTCACGTTTTCAATATGTCAGAAAACCGTTTGTACGTAACTGTAAAAAAGGTTGTCAAAATTAAAGGAAGCCCTTTCATCAGTTCTGGAAAGAACTGACAACGTTTCAGCCAAACTCCTAGCCCAGGTTACCGGCCGCATTATATCCATGTCAAAACCCACTGGTTCGGCCATTTATTTGTACACCAGACACATGTATTTCGCGATAGAGACTAGGCAATCGTGGGACGCCATTATTCCTTGCTCTTCAAAGGTTAGAGAAGAGCTACAACTCTGGGATAAAAATGTGGGTCAGTTAAATGGCAAGAAGCTGTTCGACGAGCCTCGTGTTTTTGATTCCGTGGTTAATTGAGATGCATCAGAGCAGGGCTTTGGCGGTTACGTAGTTTCCGCAAAACACAATTTGGTCTGTCCGGGACAATGGCAAACTAATGAAAGGGGAAGGAGCTCTACTTGGCGAGAGTGAAAGCTGTACACAACGTGTTATTGTCCATTGGACATAGCCTTAGGGACATGAAGTACAATGGCATACTGACAACCAGAACATCGTTCGTGTTATCGACAGAGGATTGATTTAAGACATTGCCTATTTGTGTGCTGAAAGTCACGTTGTGGTTGTCCGGGTGTGGGTACCCCGGGAGCAGAACAAGTTGGCTGATTACCTCAGCAAACTTACAGACGTTGATGATTGGGGTATGAGTCCAGACATTTTTCGGTGGATCAGCACTCTATGGGGCCCTTTTACAGTTGACAGGTTCGCAACTTGGTATAACGCCAAATGTCGTAGATTTAATTCCCGCTTCTGGAATCCTGGCTCCGAGGGCTTGGATGCTTTTACACAAAATTGGCAGATGGAAAACAACTGGCTGGTACCCCCACCAAGCCAGATAATTAGGGTATGGCGCCACCTTAAGCTTTGCAAAGCAGAAAGGGCTTTAATAATACTCCTGTGGAAAGGAGCTTTGTTTTGGCCCTGTGTATGTCCAGATGGGGTTCATTTAGCTAAACGTGTTTTGGACTGGGCTGGAGTTCCAGAATTCAGCTCGGCCGCCACGACAAGGGGCAGGACTTATAATTCTATGTTCCGTGGTAAACGTCTCGAATTCAAACTTACAGCTTTGTACATAAACTGGCAGTATATTCGCCCGGGAAGCGGTGACAGAGGTTTTTGCTTGTCAACAGAAGGTTTGTGTGAACATTGCATTCGAGGTTAAATAAATTCTTAACTTAACCGTCTACGGCAGGAGCGAATTGCAGCCCACAGGACGCAAGAAAATAAAAAACCGCAGGTGGTTTATGAAGGAACCCACTGGTGGTTTTGAACACCAGACCCTTGAATATCGTTCATTACACTCAAAGGTAGTGTTATAAGATTCATAGTAGCATGTTAGCGTCGGATATGTCTTCAATCTCATATTTGTTTTTATGACGCACAGTCTCTCTGTCTCTCACAGGTTTAAACCTTTTTGATCAAGGCCCGTGGAAGGAGCTTCAAGACCGCACAGGATGCGGCCGCGGAAACAATCATCTCACCCGTTTGTTTGAAGTGTTAAAACAGTCTTTTCTTGAAAAGCTTGTGGAACAGTTGTTAACCACACTAGTTCTTTACATCGTTGGATTAACTTCGTACGCGACAATAATTTAGTTGTTTTCCCAGTTGCTGCTACCGATGCCGCTTTGTATGTGTCTGCCTCCGTGATCTAAACTTGTTTTTGCGCTTTAAAATGGGTTCACAACATTGCTGGGGTTTCTAACCCTATGGTTAGCCCTTTCTTTAGAAATGTACTAGAGGTAGCTAAACGTCAAAGTGCTAAACCTGTAGCAAAGAAATCATCCATTTCTCCTGAAGCTCTTACAGCATGTTGTACTGAATACGAGCATTCTAGGGAGCTACCAATACGTAGGGATATTTCTATGGCCTTACTGGTGTTCGCAGGGTTCTTTCGTTTTAATAAGCTTGCAGCCCTTGCAATCCACGACATCAGTATTAGTGAAACTCACTTAACTGTCAAAGTGACCAAGGGTAAGACCGATCAATGTCGAAAAGGTAATGAAGTAGTAATCAGCAGATCTGGAAAAGTGTCTTGTCCTGTTCTTAATTTGGAAAGATACATGGCTTTAGCAGGCCTTAATACATCACACAAGACATCAGATTATTTGTTCAAGCCCTTAGTTAAGGTCAGTTCTGGGTATAAAGTTATTGAGAAAGTGAAACCGCTTAGCTATACTCGTGCCCGAGAATCTATAGTTGGCCTTCTAGGTAAGTTTGTACCTACTACGAATATTTTTAGTTTGCATTCATTTAGAGCGGGAGGGGCAACTTCAGCGGCTAACGCTCAATTCCCCGATAGATGCTGGGAACGACGTGGCAGGTGGCAGTCAGACTGCTAAGGTTGGCTACGTCGAGGATTTCCTCGCCAATCGTTTACTCGTTTCCCAGTCCCTGGGGATTTGATTTGATTCTAGTACTGACATTTTGTATTACAGAAGTATTGCAGAAGTCAGTTCCCCTCTTTAACAAGTGACAAGTTGTGTTTGATTTGTTCTCTATTAGAGGGGATAGGGGAAACTTAAATTTGTTCTCCGCCAAGTCGTTCACAAATCAGTGCAAAATTTAGAAGACATTAAGTCATGCAAACTCCTCAGCGTTGCGATTTGTTTGTATGACTATTTTAGCTACAAGACCGTATTTTCTTAAATAAGGCAAAAAAAAATCGAGATTATAAAATAGAACTCCAAAGAAAATAACGGATGTCAAAAAAAAATACTGAGTTGCAAGAGACTACAGTGCAGTGTAAGTTGTTTTAAGTTCAACGGCATGTCAACAGTTCACGCGAAAACCAACAACTCGAAAAACAGCAGACCAGCAAGGTGTATTTAGCAAAATCATGTGAATACTCGCCTTTTTGAAGAAGAACCAGGCCTTTTATTCCAATGCTGATGTTTTTCTTCTCTTTGCAACCTTTAGCAAGAGAAAACGTGCATTTTAAGAGGTAAAATTCAACGCTTCGTCCCGTCGTAGTGCAAAAAAAAAAACTTTAAGATTTCCCGCGAATTCCGGACCGGGCAACTGGTCCGAATGGAAAAACGATGGACCGACCAAGAGCTCGTTATTAGCCAATCAGATTCAAGGATTTGGGATTCCGGCCCCGCTGAGATGCTTCAGAAAAAAAATTAGTAAATTCTATTAAATCTCAATTTCAGAGCAGTTACAAGAGCTAATATCTTCGAGACATTACTACATGACAAATACGGATAGATAATATAACTAAAAATATATAATTTTTAAAGATTAATTAAAAAGAAAAGCGGCTGTACAAAATGCGGCAAAAAGATTAGCAAGAAAGTGGTAACTAGATAAATAACAAAAGTTCTTAACGAAAAATCATGAAATAGACGAGTGAAAGCGCTGCTTAAAACGCAAACGCGTGGAAGGTAACATTCGTAGGCGCGGTTTGATTCACTTTTTAAAATGCCGGGCGGCGCTAACTCCTGGACCATCGGTCAACACTCGTGGCCATCCCTCAAACCGACATTTCCCTTTTTAATCAACTCACACGACGTTCAATCTACTTTAGACTTCAAATCTGCTTCAAAGAGACAAACATTTTAAATATGCAGAGAAGATTCAGATTAGGCGAGGCAAAGAGTTGAACCCAAATCGATGGTTTTTTCATTGCAGTTCTGGTTTTTATACCTAAATATTGTAGATCAGCGCGGCTTAGCTTAGAAACACTATTTCTTGTTGAACTAAAGCTCCAATTCTCCCTGTTTTCATTTTTTTACAGTGGTAAGCTTGTCATATTAAGATGGGATATTGCGTCGTATAATTGTTCCCAAAAGCCCAATGTCATTTTGAGGGATGGCCGTGAGTGTTGACCGACACATCTTGGTTTCAACTTGTACCGAATAAAAATAAAAATATGCTTTTGCGTTTGGGTCAGTACCGGCGGTAGTTCACACGCCTATTGCATTACATTTCATCCGCATTTTCTTTTTCTGCGCATATGTGAACCACGCTTACAGTCCTCTTTGAGTTACCTCGGGCATTGAATGACAAATTTAAAAAAAATAGCGAGAAAGTGGTAACTGGATAAATGACAGAAACCCTTAACAGCAAATCATATAAACAAAGACATTAGGGCCCAATTGTTCAAAGCCCAATGAGCTAATCCTAGGTAAAGTCTCTGTTACGAGCCTGAAGGCCCATTAAGGCCGGCGCTTATCTCCGGTTTCCGTAGCATGAAGCGACTAGGAGTATTTATGCTCCCCCCTGGATGGGATGAAAGTCCATCGCAGGGTTACCCCCAGCATTACGCCGGTACCCATTTATACACCTGGGTGGAGAGAAGCACCGTGCATGAGAGTAAAGTGTCTTGCCCAAGAACACAACACAATGTCCCCGGCCAGGCCCCGAACCAGGACAACTCGATCCGGAGTCGAGCACACTAACCACGAGGCCACCGCGCCCCCCACCTCGTATTATTGAATTGCGCTCGACAGTCGCTTTGCAAGCAAAGGAGAAGGGTATGGAAAGAAACAATCTTATAGGAAGAAACAATCATAAGGTGCGCGATCGTCATTTGCGCATATGACGTATCAATGCACGTATGACGTAATTCAAGATGGCGCTGAAAAAAGCAGACGAACGAAATTTGCAGTGGGCTTACCCTATGCACAGGATACCCAAATTTAGAAATTGCGTTCGACATTAGGAGAAAGCAATTAGTGTAAACTTAAATTGCAGTTTTCGTTTAACTCATAGAAAAAGAAAAGTTTAGGCTTACTTCACATGTTGGTTTTCTTCAGCATATTAAACTATCATTGTTAAGACCTTTGTTTTTTGTTAAAACCCTTTTTGTGGGCAAAATTCAACCTCGATCCCGGTTGGAATTGGAATCGCGGATGACCCGTTTCATAAAGCTGGGGTTTTCATCACGAACGTTTCCGTTTTGCTAGTTTTAAAGAATTGAACTATTGTAATGCCTTATATTCATTAGCAACCAAGAACATATGCTTTCTTTAACTAGCGTTTTAAATATTACAAGTAATTAATTCAAATTTATGCCTTTTATCCTTACATGTGTGTCAAGAGCGCAACAGCAACAAGTTGCGATTATCAAATCAACGGTCAAGCTATTAGATGGAGTCTATTCAGTCATTTTTAACAAATCCTGGATGGGGAAGGGGCATTCATGGGTAATTTTAATGTTTCGGTCCTGAACCCCCTTATCGGAAATGAAAAAAGTTTATACACGTGCGGTTTCTGATAAAAATTTGATGTCCAAACACCGCTTACCTAAACATAGTCCTTCTTTGAGGAGTAATCCAGTAGTTTTCATTGGTCCCCATGACCTGTAACTTCTTTTGCTATCAGGGCTACAATTGTAGGTGCATTATTTCTTTTGTATCATCTATTGCTTCGCTCTCCAATCACAGAACGCGTTTGGAAAGCTGCAGGGTCTTCCTCTTGAGAAAGCAAAGAACCAACAATTTCACAGATATTGACATAGGATCACCCTGGGAATGCCAGAAATTTACAATTCGAATGCTTGCCTTTTAAAACTCTCCGACGGGGGATACCCCCCATCCCCTGCTCTAGAAGAGTCCGTCGGCCCTGCAAACACCACTAGACTACGACCAGAAGACTTTTCAATGATTTTCTGGGGAGGATCCAGAATTTTCTTGAATAGGTGGGTAATTTTCTCGAGGACCAAAAGCATTGTTGAAGTACTTAGAAATAGAAATTTCTATTCATGAATGTTAACTTGTTTTAAAACTCAAAACCATCTAAAATGACCGAAATTTGATCCTCAATTTAAGGCCGAGTGACCTGAAAATCATTGAAAAGTTTTCAAGTCGTTTTTCTTGAATGGATCGGTAATTTTCTCGAGGACCAAAAGCATTGCTGAAGTAATTGGAAGTTTATATTTATAAATATTAACTTGCGATAAAACTTCCAAACCATCAAAATGAGCAATAAAGCTCTCCAAAGGTGAACACATTAACAATGAG
>NC_090892.1:7596781-7601781 GCF_036669925.1 Montipora capricornis
AAGCTAAATATTCTAAATAAACGACAGGATGATCTATCTCGGCTGTGTCCTATGCGAGAAGACTAGACACGGTTCATACGTTGCCTTTATGCTTGTAGAATCAACTGAAATGTGTCATACCTTGTATGATACGTACCAGAGAGCCAGAACATTTACGCACGCACTGACAAAATGTTTGAACAAGAGACAAAAAGGGGATCTAGTCGCAGTACCTCTGGACCCTCGCGCCAGAGGGTCGTACCTGACAATCTAGCCCGGGATTTCGACCAGAGTAGCTCTCTTTCGGAAGCGGTTGGTCCTTCGCTGCTTTCAGATACCTGCCTTCCTCCCGTTAGGCAGTGAGGGAGAGAAATGGCGGCCCCTAGACTATACGAGACAGATCCCTTTCATACACACAACTCACTTCCGTTCTCATCAAGTTAAAGTAAAATTTCGTCATTGTATCTTCCATATGGTACGTACTGGAGTCGGGGACTACAAAGTGTACGCACGCGCCCTGCTAGAAGTAACATACATTCGTACATAAACTGTATTTCATCTCAAATTTCAGAGCAGCTAAAAGAGCTAATATCTTCGAGACATTACATTTGCAGCTAAAATAAATGGCAAATGCGGATAGATAACTAAATATATAATATTTAAAGTTATGCAATGTCGAGCCTAGATTCTCATTTTAAAACCTGTGAACTTAGTGGTACGGATAAAATCAGGTAACGCATTCCACAACTTATCTGATAGTAAGAAAAATAATTTGGACCATAACAGGTTGTTCTCAGTGTACAGAGGGACAAAATGTAATTTCCGCAAAGATCATAAGAAGAAGACCGGAGAGAAACTTATTTTTCCCATAAGCAGAAATATTATTAAAAGACAGACTTTTATGCAGTGAGACGAGGACACTTTTTGAATGCGCTTATTGCGTAGAGATGTAGATAGAGTTTTACTTAAGTAGTAAGAGGACAGAAAATCTGCAATTATAAATATTCGTATTAAAAATTCTCTTATTTAGCGCTTCTAGTTTACCCGTATTGCGCGCACCAAAAAATGCCAGACAGAGAAGCAATAATAAAAATGTGGCAAAAATATACCCTTTGTACATCTTAAGTATGGTGTCCCTTAGTATGAGGTTCTGAATTAAGGTGCATCATAACGTCGAGTTGATTTTTATCTTTGCACGCATTTGATTCATGACCAAACAAATCCAGATTATTGTCTTTTTCCATTCCAAAGATCATTAATGTATCCTTTACAGGGAATAAAAAGTAATGGTCAGTATCACCAAGCACTAGACCCTGGTTTTGCTCTACTGAAAAATGGGTGGCTTAGTGATTATCTATCGAGCCTCCCACCACTGCGAGCCGGGGTTCAACTCTGGCCCGGCGTTTCTAAAACGAGGGTAAGGGTAAGACCAAGGGTGAGGGTATGGGTAAGGATACGAATACAGAATGTATCCTAAACATGCATAAAAGCTACATTAACCTTAGGCCAAAAAACTTAGGTAAGGTTAGCTTTAATGCGTGTTTAGGATACTTTCTGTATTCGTATCCTTACCCATACCCTCACCCTTGGTCTTACCCTTACCTTCGTTTTAGAGACGCCGACTCTGGCCGCGGCTTGCATGTGGGCTGAGTTTCAGTTGATCTCAATCTGACACGAGGGTTTTTCTCCGGGTACCCCGGTTTTCCTCCCTCATCAAAATCGACTCACAGCTAATTAACATCTAACTGTGGTGCTGTGCTCCGACATCAAACATGGACCGTATAGCTGCAGCCAGAGGCGCCTTCGTATGCTTTCACCCCTATATCGTGAGCTGCGCCCTTTCAAAATTCAGTCCTCAATACTACAAGTAAAGGTGATTAGTACTGCCAATTACACTACAATGTCATCATTCAGTCGTTATTTTACTGATTAAAATGATCTATTCAATCTATCTTGTCTCATTATCTTTTCTTAGCAGATTATACTTACCCAAGGCCACGTTGTTGCATCATTTTGATGCTAGCGGGACTTCAAACGCGATGTTTGACGAGTTAGCCGAAAGGTCTCTGATGAGTCCCTTGGCAGCGATGAAACATACGTATGTAAGGTTAGCCACATGATTATGCATTGTGAAATTAAAATTATCTAAATAAATTATTTATCTGTACAAGATTATACCAAGAGCCATAAACACCACCCTTTATTGACTATCATTAATAAAATTGGATTGAGATTTAATACACGATTTCAAAGAGCTAAGGGTGGGCTGTGTCAAAGCAAAGCTGTTCCACAGAGCAAAACCGCCTTTCAATGCTTCCGTACATCATCGGGCTCGGTCTTGGAACTAACAGGTTGTATTAGAAATAGGCCACTTTGAAAAATATCATAGTTCTCTTTGTTTTACCCCACAAATTTTGCGTAAGCATTGTTTTCTTGGGGCTTACAATGGTCCCAAGAGACAACAAAAACAATGCTTATACAAAAGTTGGGGGGACGAACGAAGAGTATCATGGTATTTTCCGAAGTGGCCTATGCCTTGTGTTATGTGAATGAACTCTGCAGCAGTACCTAACAAAGGTGTTCCACAAAATATCTCATGGTTCCGCAGTAGAAATTCAGCTGGCTGGGAAGTTATTAATTTTCATAGTCTTTCACTGGGAAACTTTAAATATTTTTAGCATTTCAGCTGTGGTGGCTGGATGACAAAAACTGGGGGACACTTTGGGAGACCGGAAGAGAACTCGTTAATGAGAAGCTCACCACTGGTTCAACTTATCGCATGTTGAGAACAAAAAAAAACCTGTTTTGACCGGTTTGACGAGCGGTTTAGATTCACGTGGTTCTTTCCTGGCTGGAAGTAGCCTGATTCTCAGACAGTCCAGATCGCTCGTGTCTCGCACTCTACTCCCTTGTAAGGAAAGGGAGCTCCAAGGGAGTAGAGTTCGTGACACGAGCGACCTGGGGGCCGTTTCTCGAAAGTCCCAAAACTTTACGGGCCATTTTTGGGTGTCACAATTCCCTTTGTATCTCAAAAACGGAGAGAATTTAATTCGTCAAATCTCACAGTTATTTTTCTTTTTGTTACCTTGAAAACATGTTAAAAGATCGGGTTTCCAAAACAAGCGGCTGGTAATTTCACATATGGTTTTGCGGGCCCGAAAGGTTTTCGGGACTTTCAAGAAACAGGCCCCTGGATCGTCGGAGAATCAGGCGGGGAGCTGCGATTTTGCTCATATCACCCTGGGAGTGCGGCACACCTTTTTTTCCCCGGCAAATTTAAAAACTAAAAAAAATAATGCTCTATTAGCGTTTTGTAAATAATTTGCGTTGTGTGCCCCTAACACTGGTTGCAGTTTGCAAAATACTATTTAATTAAACCAGTCGAAGAAAGATCACGTAGAGCCCAAAACAAAGTAATTCCTAGTTGCTTTGAACGCTTTTTTTCCAGAGAATCCCAATCAAGGCCACCCAGTAAAGTTGAAGATCTAACATTTACTGCCATTTTCATAATTCTGCGGAATGCCAACGGAATTCCATCTATCGAACGAAATCAACTGATGTATGATGTAACCAACCAATCAGCATCTTTGTCTCCCACCGTACATTCGCACATTCGAACTCGACACCGATGGAAAGCGATGGAATATGTAAGACTCTTATTACTAAAGAACCTCTAAAAAGATATCATAATGCTATTCGAGCTGTGAATTACAGTCAAAACAACTCAAGCGTTCCTATGATGAGCGGATTAATGAGTTCATTATTGCAAATTTGATTTCGGTAATCATTTCAATAATCTGTTCGTCGGATGAATAATGCAAAATTCAAATCAAGCCTCAGTTCAAAACTCGAATTTTGATTGGAATGTTGCTGGCTCCCGGTGCCAGGCCGGCGTGAGAATTTCACAGAATGAAAATTTTATTTGCATTCCCATAATGAGCTACAGTAAGCATAGAATGGTTGGAACCAAGTTCCTGACGCGTTTGATAGCCTTGCCCGCAGATGCCTTTTTACAATATTGTCAATATAAAGTCCCACGATAAGCTCTCATCCAAATCAATCCCAAGATACTTGCTGTTCTTAGCTATTTCTAGGGAATGATCATCAACCTTTTCATCAAACTGTTCGTTTATATTAATGGCTACCAATAATACAATTATTTGACATTTAGTCAAAGAACCCATATTGATAGCTGATGGTCATCCTGTTAAAATGTGTTAAAATGTGTTGAAATATTAATAGTAGCGGAGGCGCGCGCGCGGAGCACCATTGTTAAGAAAATATGGTAACCCATCGATGAGAGAAATTTTGGTTTTATAGCCATGACGTCATCGACCGTACGTACGTACGGTCGATGGTACGGACGGTCGATGACGTCATGGCTATAATACCAAAATTTCTCTCATCGATGGGTTACCATATTTTCTTAACAATGGTGCTCCGCGCGCGCGCGCGTACGTACGTACGTACGTCCACCCCTCCATGTGACCAGTATCATGCTAGTTTACAGCATACATTTTTGATATTGGACATCCATGTTTTGATCAATTGACACCTGTCAAAACAGGGGTATCCGCTGACCAGTATCACGTGACCATATCCCGGACTCAAGCTTAGAGCTCATCGCGGTCAGCTGTTTTTTTGAAGTTGACCGCTGACTGGGGGCTGGTTTTCGATTGGATTGCAGGCTCAACCCAGGTTAACTCAACTAAATATAAGCGAGGCCTCATTTTTCGCGCACTTTCTGTGGCTCGACGCGGCTACACGGCCACACTACATCAAATATAGTTCTTACACAGTCAACGCTTTTCGTGTTCAGGTGGAAAACGGTTTGGAAGATGTTTTCTTTCTGCATTTTTTGCTGGTTTCAATCCAGTTTGACATATCATGATATCTGTGGTCCACACTAATGGCGACGCGTTTATTCAAGTCAAGCATCGGAGGGATATAAACTTAAAGCTGAGTGTTTATTTTAAATTTGCTTAGAGCTACTTTCTTTCTCTGTATTGCAATTTTTGGCA
>NC_090892.1:7606781-7611781 GCF_036669925.1 Montipora capricornis
ATCGTAGCTTCATTAGGAAAATAACACAAACAGCGGTGATAAACATTGCTGGAACTGCGATGAATTCTACATTGGCAAAACAAAACGAAGACTCCACGACAGAAAAACAGAACATTTCAAGGCCCTATCTAAAAGTGACCATTCATCAGCCATTGCTGATCATGTGAAAACCACTGGCCACGACATTAAATGGGATCACTTTGACATTTTAGCGTCCGGAAAAACTGACTTTCACTGTAAAGTTAAAGAGACTTTGTTCATTCAAGAGCTAAAGCCTTCCCTTAATGTAAATATTAGTAGTGAGAAGTTATTGCTGTTTTAGTTATTACTTTTCATTATGTCTAGACACGTACTGCTGCAGATCATTTTTCTCAGTCTAGGTTCCAGACCCCTATTGTTTACGATATATATATAGTTTTTAAAAATTGTAACGGTCACTTTTGAAAATGTGTGTTGACTAGCATACGAAACGTCAAGTTTTATAAAAATGCGTTGGAATACAATGTTTATCACCGCTGTTTGTCTTATTTTCCTAATGAAACATTTATTTTCATTAACTGGGGTATAATAATACATTTTACAACAAATTGGTCGTTGGGTGCCCCTGAAGTCAAATGTTGGTTTTTGAGGAGAAGCGAAAATCGGCCCGGAGAACAACCTCTCGATGCAGAGTAGAGAACCAACACACTCAACCCACATATGACGCCGAATCGAGCCAGGGCCACATAGGTGCATGTGGAAGGCGATTGCTCTCACCACTGCGCCATCCCTGCACCCCCTACAAAAAACTTACATCGATATCTTGTACGAGTGTGTTGCAAACTCCCGAAATTTAACAAGCTCTCCGATGGCTTCCTAGCTCAATAGACTATTTTACAGTTCTGTGCTCAGTCACCAGGCCTTTGAATAAAAGCGAGGTTGGAGTTGACCTTGCATTGATACAAACTTCACTGTTTTTCTTATGTAATTGATTGCAATGCAAATAGAGAATTTTTAGTTTAGATAAATATGAAAGTAATTAACCAGATTGTGTTTTCTCCGTGGTTCGATGTACCAGGGTTTCCTTTCATTAATTAATTCGTCAAGCTACCCTGTTGGGATACATCAAAATGAGATAAGCTACCATCTTTCATTCCCTTGAGATAAAACCTCCAATGCGCCGGTTGTTGTGTACTCAAGTACTGACCAAAGAAATAGAATGCTTGCTCTTGTGGTGTCCCCCCGCAATTGTTGTAAGGAAGTAGTTTGATTCCTGGGATGTTTTGTTCATATTGATTTATATAAGCGTTGATTCTTGTAACCAATTCTTGTGGATTTCTGGATTTGTAGTAAACTCGGGCAATTACCCTGTAATTACCGTTTATATTCGCCAGCATGTTATTAACAGAGTCTCCCTTAGACTTGAGATTTTTTTCTTGGTCATCGCACAAGTTCCGGTTTGCGTGGATTACAAGAGGTTTATTACCTTGGTTTTGAGCAGTTGCCACGAAAATGTCGCATCCACCCAGCATATCGGTGAAAAACCAAGGAGCCCTTTCTGGATCCAGAATCATATAAGTATTCTCGTTATCAATGTAAGGGAGAATTACTGCTTGGAATTTCGGCATGTTGGCGCACTGTTCGCTGCCTGGCGTCTCTTCATTGCCGGTGTCCTTTGTAATCACATGCAATGAAACGTTCGCGTTATCGGACGGGAGCCCTACAACATAACACGTTTGATTGAAATCGCAACGACGTCCATAGTCTGTGATTTGAAATTTCGATACCATATCCAAGGTCCTGCAAAATGGTGAAAGAAAAGAATAATCCATCGATTCACGAATAGGCTGGCCTGCTTGAATCAGGTCTCTAAGCGCATCCTCTGTGCTTAAAACCGTCACTTTCCCAGGAGTATGCCGAGACCTTAATTTAGATAGCACTTTGCCTCTCTTGTGGGCATGCACATCGTTCTGGCTGAGGGCTAACGTAAACGCGAGGACGAGAAAACAAACAATACTCTTCATCTTAGAACTTGAGGTGACAGATCTGCTAAGTAAGCAATGGCCGATTCGAAGAGAGCTTTTGATCACAAATGTTGTTCAATAGAGATAGCTTGCCCTTATTCTTAGTTAAGTTTACTTTATCTTACAATTATGATTTATTGATAAGACTTGCAATGATTACATGTTTTAACGTATGACGTTTACTTTAGTTAGGTCAATTACTTCTAAAAGTGAAGAGGCTATGGGAAGAATTTTACTTTCACGGGTAATGGCTTATAATTTGGTTTTCACGATTTGTTTGGTCACCGTAGAAGAGCGTCAGTGTTAATTTAATTGTTTTGTAAAGTTAACACAACTTTACCGCTAGTCTTGGCAAAAATTACGTTCAAGTCTTCAAGTGAGATATCAATTCTTGCGTTCATTCGTTACCAGTTTCCAGGCAAATGTCAACTGCAATTTTCGTACGGTTATTTTACTGAAACGACTTTTCGTCGCATGATTAGCGCTTTCTTTGAGCTTTAAATGTATAGTACCAACCGTATAGTTAGAGCTTAACAAATGTTTTTGACCCTCGAGAAAATTACCAAGCGCTTCTAGAAAAACAATCTCAGAACTTTTCAAACGACTTCACCAGCCCGTGAAGGCTTCAATTTCGGTCGTGCTAGAGCTACCTGTTGACTCTATTGAGAAACTCTTAAAAACCTTTTAATTTTACCAAGGGCTGTTAAAGTGCAGTAAATGCATCATGTTTCTGTTCTGCGTGCTATTTCCTTATGTTTGTCATGGTACACCCCAATTTATCCATGCATTTCTGTTTTGAACCGCGCGTGAACAAAAGTCATGAGAATAAAACGGGTTTCATTTCTTTCCGTACATTTATTGAATTTGTAGCAACATTTGCAATCCTTTGAAGCAAGCCTTTGAAGCCAGTCTCAAAGTTCTCTCCCAATCAGAAGCCTTCTTTCACTCGTGAAGGTTTGAGATTGTAATTTACTGTGCCGGTTTTAAGCTTTCAGAATTGATTAATTTAACACACTCGTTATGATGATTAAATTGAGAACCTAAAGGAACAATAGTGATGTCATGCAGTTAAAAGCTACGGAACTAATTAAGGTTAATGGTACCGTGTCTTCTTTTCAATCGATAAATTACGTTTCTTGAAGAAGGTAAAGTAAACCACTCTAAGCATGGTGTTTTTTCATCAGAACAAAGTAAAATGCTACCGGAAAATCAGAGGGTTGGGGAGCCGAATCATCGCGTAGTGATGAAGTTTTCACTCTGCGACGGCAAGAATTCAACGCATTGTTATGAAGGCAATTAACCCGAGATTCCAACACAACAATAAAGGAACCATTTACTTTAGTAACCTTACTGACCCTTACTGGTGTAAGGTTAATGGAACACCGTAAGCGTCTTCTTTTGAAGGGTTGAATAAATCACTGAAAGTCTTTTTACGAAAAATGGTAAAATAAGCACTAGATATGTTGTAACTTAATGACACTTTATCCGTGTTTTCTTGAATTACACTGACGCAGTTCATCGATTCTCTGCCTGCAAAGTTAATGCTTTTCAGTCTGCTCGGAGGGTCACTGTCTCCCTGGATTTGCACACGATCTGTTCCGGAACTACCTATAAAACCTTTCGAGTTTGGTGAGAAAAATGATCAAATGTAAAGGCCGATAGACACGAGGCGACTGATCACTGCAGCACATCGCGAGACAAGTCGCTGCAGCACGTGGCCTCGTGTGACGGTGGTTTTTTTTTTTTTTTTTTTGTAGAAATCTCTCTGTCGCTGCGACACAACTTTGTCGCTGAGATCAATGGCACGAATTCAAACTAGTTTAATTCCGTGCGACAGATCGCCTTGTTGCATCCTGTGTCCATTTTCTGTGACATGTCGCGGTGACAAAATCTAAATCAATCAATGAGAGAGACCGTCTTTTAGCTTCCCATGATCCGTCAGTAACTGGTTCAAAATGGCGACTGGACACATTGCAGATAGACAATCTGATGAGCAATCAGAGTATTATTCGCCTTCAACATGGATTGTAACCACAACTAAAATGTTGATCCAGTTGTATAAAGAAAATAGATTCCTGTGCGATAAAATCACAACGACTGCTGAAAAAAAGCAACTCCAAAAGATGGCATTATCTTCCAACGTTGTTATATTCTTCGTTCAGTTATCGATCGTTCGTTTGACTTTCGCTCTATTCGCTGGTCTGCCATATTGGATGACGAAATCCGAATCCGAAAACAATGGGTGCGCGTGGAACAAGCGTATGTCGCTGCGCCGGTTACTTGTCTGGAAGCAGTTCACACGGAGCGACTGATCGCAGAGATCTGTTGCTGCGAATTGTGACCTAGTGTGTACTGACCTTAAGACCATCGCTTGCAAACAAATTAAATCTAAAACTAATTAACTCACTTCCATTTGATAAGGCTAGTCGTCTTCATGTGATATCCTGCCGTCTACCCTTATCGAGAACGGACCGTACAAGCTGCTCAGCAAAGACCCGACAGACTGTCTGACCCGGAAGTTGTCTGAAAAACCATTAACCTTGAAGCGAAGAGGATATCTATCGGATGCCGTTTACAACAAAATCAGACCTTGACACAAACAGCCGCCTAGAATCTACGGTTTACCAAAGATTCACAAGGGCGATGTACCCTTAAGACCTATTGTGTCATGCGTTAACACCTTCGCATATGATTTAACTCGGGTTTCACGGTAACTAATTCAGCTCATTTCGTATCCGCCATTAGCAGCGAGACTATCCTAAATAACGAAATCATGGTGTCTTTCGACTCGCTTTCCTTGAAACCGCAGTTTCAAGAGAACCGGACGGCCGCCTCACCACCAGCGTGTACAGGAAGCCCACGCACACTGAAAAGTACTTAGCGTATGATTCCCACCACCCGCTATCAGTAAAACGCGGTATTGTCAAGTGCCTCTACGAGCGCGCCAAACGTCTCGAAACAAAAGCGTCTGTTATCTCAAAGAAGAAGAAACACCTG